>NW_028324182.1:11332500-11632500 GCF_054372755.1 Phalangium opilio
ACCTAGATGGACTGCAAAATTAACAGGGTGTAGTCAATTCTCGGTTCCGTCGTTCTCGAACTAGCTCGAGCTGTAAGTCTCTAGCATTACGACGTATATGTAGCGTCATACTTATGGAACATATCTTATAAACTTATGATAATATTAACTGACTTATTGCCTGAACATCACTCCATTGGTTGACCATAATAGATTCAACAGCGTAAAATACGGGAAATAGGTATTTTGTCCAGGAGATATACCACGGAAATGAACTGAAAGGTCAAATTATTAATGATTCCATTCTCTATCCCAATTTTCTGAACTGTACCTGAACTTGATTGAATATCCAGTAACGACTCTTTGGTAGTTAAAAAACAGGCTGGCAGTTACGTTAAAAGCTCGGATTCCAGGAAACAGTGACCTTAAAAGATCGCCTGTTTCCAACGTGCAATTACAATATTACGCGTTATATAAAAGTCAACGCATTTAAATGGAGGCGCTTACCAGCTGCGGAACCCGCGAAGTTAGACAAAAATAGAACTACCACGAAGAACACGTGCTTTTCAAACGTTTCTTGAAGCCCTGATTTAAAAATTGATCTAATTTTTAGTCTATTTCGAGGGTGGTTAGTAGGTGTTTATACCTATACTCCAATAGATAATTGAGGTGAGAATTAGAGTATCAAAGGCGCAATAAAGTGCCTGAAAGCAATATAAATTAACTTATATAAACTGAAGTATTAGAAGAACAAATCATATTTTACTTTACATCAATAATGGTTTTAGTAATCATGTACGATGAAATATTGTAGAGTCTTGCCTTGTGATCGCTTATAATGACGGCTTCATCAAAGCCCTGAAATTGTTTAAAATTATTACTTTTTCTAACGCGAGTTTTTATTCAAATTTTCAGTCTTACGAAGCCAGAAATGATTGAAAATTGACTTCCCAATGTTCTGGCTACTTCACCGACGGCTCCTACTAGGTTTTTAGCACCAATATCCGTTAATTGTTGGTTCCAAAAGAGGCAACTCATACTCAGTGCGAGAGCCTATAACGAAACATATTTTAGTTCCTATTAATTTAAATTAACATCAAACTATCAAGCTTTGATCAGATGCTTAACCAGTGATCGATAGGAGTTTTTGAACATGTATTTAGGCGATCGAAATGTTAGGAGAAGCTCCTTCCACGTGAGGACTCGTATTTGGTTGAAAGTTGGCGTGAAACATTTCATTCTGAAGGAGATGTAGTGGTTGTTTTTTCTCTCATTAGTTTGATAGTAAACAAACTGCTTATGTAGACATACGTACTTCTCGTAGTAGTTCTCCTGTTCCATTGTTTTCACTGTCGTTTCAAATGAGTTAATCAGGTTTTGATATTCGTCACATATCATCTCGACTCTGTCTTTGGTCGCGACTTCATTTTCATTGCAATAACTCGTGTGTTTTAATAGAAAGTCACACGGGTTGAAACCGTTTGGACATCTCAACCCAAATCTACCAAACAAATTTAACGTTTTATTCTGTCTAATTTTCATTTCTTTCGTTGTTACCTTTCTTCAAAGAATCTCAAAGCTAACGGTATTTTTCCTTGGTACGCTACTCTCCCTAAAGGCGTTAATAGCAGGATTTCGTCGAGATAATTGAGAACAGTCGATGAAGGTTGGTGAATGCTACAGATTGCGCAAATATTCCTGTTTTTAACTAATTTCTTGAGGATTGAGACGCATTCTTTGGCGGCGAAACCATCTAGACCCGTCGTAGGTTCGTCCAAGAATAGGAACTTTGTATCGCCCAAAATCTGTTAAGACAAAAACGATGTTAGGCTAAAATCAAATATTAAATGATTGATGCTTCATTACCTCACTGGCAAAAATCAACCTTCTCATTTCGCCACCGGAAAGTGTTTTCGTGATACCATTCTCGCCAATTTTAGTGTTTTGAACGTGTAGTAAACCAATCTCTTCCAATAGGCTTGCCACGGAGTCGTTTAGATCCATATTTCCTAACTTGTTTTTGGGTACTCTCAGCGAAAACTATTTGTAATTGGTTTAAACAGAAGTTAATAGTATTTAAGATAACGAAAGTAGCGCTCTAAGTAGGGTATAACTACTCACTTGGTACCACAAGTACTCTTTGACTGTCATTTGCGGGATCAACTTTTTGTATTGTTTTAAAAAGGACGAGTTATTCCGAAGAATTTTTTTACCATCTTTTCCATTAACGGTAATGATCCCCTTTACGGAGTAACGTTTATTGATTGTCCTGGACAGGGCTTCCAATAGCGTTGTCTTTCCTGATCCACTTGAGCCAACCACGGCTAACAGTTTCCCAGATCTCGCTTCTCCACTAACTTAAATGTGGCATATTTTGTCTTAATCTGTGTTTGTCGTTGTTAAGGAAACTTATTGCCGACTTACCTTTATCAAGAATGATCTTTTTAACGTTATCTTTCTTAAAAATTGATCGACTTTTCAATGTAACCTGTACTTCAATATTTTTCCACGCGAGGATGTCTCCCTTTTCATTAACTAGCATAATGTTTTGTATCCTATCTCCACCGAGTTTTCCCGTCGAATGCCAATCTATTTACCTGTATGCTCTAGAGTGAAAGTTCTTCATACTCCTACATAGATGTGAGATCAAGCTACTGCTACCTATAAGCGCGGAAGACCTACTTTCACTTTTATTTTGAAAACTCTCATACGGCAGTCTTAAACGATAAATTACTTGAATTTTAGAATAATTTTAATATTAAAAATAATACTTCAATTCTTTTTATATTAAAAATTATATTTCAATTCTTCTATTATTGAAAAGTATGCTTCAATTCTTTTGATATTAAAAATTATGCTTCAATTCTTTTAATATTAAAAATAATACTACAATTATTTTAATATTAAAAATAATAATACAATTCTTTTAATATTAAAAATAATAATTCAATTCTTTTAATATTAAAAATGATACTACAATTCTTTAATGTTAAAAATTATACTACAATTCTTTTAATATTAAAAATGATACTACAATTCTTTTAATATTAAATTGCATTCTATATTTATTAATGTACAAGGTTTTTTTTTTAAATTCAGGTACTTTTAACTAAAAACGGGTGCAAACGACATGGCGCCAAATATTATTTGATTACTTAGTTGCCTTTATAAACAAAATATAAACTAACATTTTCCCGCACAAAAGTAGAGCACAACAACATTCAATATCGAAGTACAGATGTTTCTAAATTCACAAAATTTTAGAATTATTGGTCGTTTCCCTAATTTATTTTTAATTAATATTTAAACTCATGACTTACACCATCGAATGAAAATTTTCTTAAAATATCTGGACCACTCTTAAAACACAAACTATCAATTTTCTGTTCGCAACCTGAAATAAATTTTAATTAGTTTTTTATTATTTTTCTTAATTAATGAGAAATTTATTAATTTAAAATTACTCAATGATTTAATATCATTCCATTGATTTATCATGACGGCCTCGGTAGAGTAGTATATGTAAAATAGGTATTTTAGCCATGAAATATAAGGGGGAATTGAGCTGAGGGAAAAGAATAATGCATATTAAAAATATTGGATCAAAATTCAATTTGTTAATTAAATATTAAATTGAATAACTTGCCTTAATTCGATATAAAATCCATTGTATATTCGAGTGAAATATCCGCTGAATAATGTCAATTCTACAAAATGAGGGATATTTGGTGCTACCATCCGAAATAATTCTCCTGAAGCAATACGAATCATGAATTAAACTTTTAAAAACATGAATCATTTTGCGTTTACCTGTGGTGCTAGCGGTTATATTGGATAACACAATTATTCCTATGAATCTGGCCCATTTTTCAGCAGTTTGATCAAGACCTTAAAAATAGAAGTAAATTATTATATTTATTATTTGCGGTTTTAAGAACAAGTGTTACCAATGGCAAAGTAAATTGCGGTTGCTAGTACAACCGTATCCAAAATGCAATAGCTAATCTGTAGAAGAAAAAAAGGAATCCAATACATTTCGTAAGTTGGCAACTTGGTTGACATTTGCATATATTTACCTCGATGATTCCCCTTGAAATCATGTAGGAGTGGATAGAATATAATCTGGCTTTATGATCGTGTAATACTTTAACTTTATCGAGTCCCTAAAATGAGAAGAAAAAATCAACATTATGCAAAACGGTTTTTATGTAAAGTATTTCTTACAAATCCGCCGTTAAACATGTGTTGTAAAGCCAGTAGTCTGACTATTTCGCTGATTGCACCAGTTAGATTGTGAGCTCCCACGCTACTCAATGTCTGCTGCCAGAATATGCAACAAAAAGACAGTACAACCATCTTCATAGGAAATTAAAAATAAAGTCAAGTTGTGCCCTATTCCGAATAATACAAGTGAGATACTTAACAATAGTTCTGTTAGATTTTTTCCAAATGTCATTTGGAAATCGAAGGAACCATAGAAATTCCATCCATAACAATACTTTAATCTGGTTGATTGTCGACGTGGCATACTTCATTCCGTCCTTTTTCAAAAAGGCCGGGATCACGTTTGGTTCTGCACGACTATCTCCTTCATGTTTAAGAGTTTTTTCATACTCTCGACAGATAAGCTGATTAACAATTAAGAAATATTTACTAGTTAGTTACATTATCAAGTTAATTTCAAATTAACCATGCCTCCAATCTTCTAGAGGATTCCAAGTCTTTTCCATTCAGACTGATGTGTTTAAGAAAGAAATCGCAAGGGTTATAATTGTCAGGACATTCCAACCCGAATCTGTGACAAATTAGAACATTCTTGATATTTACTTCAGGGAAATGTTTTCCCCAAGTACCCTTACCCTTTGAAAAAGATCAGCGCTGATTGAACGTCTCCTTGAAAGGCTGGCTTTCCCAATGGCGTCATCAGTATTAGTTGGTCAAAATACATCAATGTCGAAGATGATGGCTGATGGATTGTACACAGAGCGCAGATATTTCTACTCGCGACTAGACGCTTTAAAATTGCGACGCATTCGTTGGCACCGAAACTGTCCAATCCCGTGGTTGGTTCGTCGAGGAATAAAAACTTCGGGTCTCCTAAAATCTAAAACAAAATTAACTCTAAAGACAACAACAATTGCCATCAAACACTAACTTCGCTCGCGAATGAGATTCTACGAATTTCACCACCTGACAAGGCTTTCACTTTGTCGTTGTTGCCTATGACAGTATTTTGAACACTTGTTAAACCAAGCTATAAAATAGGTAACATTTTTATCATCAGAAACTATCGCGCTACCGCACATTTACTTACTTCTTGTAGAAGGGTTTCAATTGTTCTGTTAGCATGGTCATCATCATCCCGTTTCGAAACTCGGAGGGAAAACTGTAGGATGGATATGTCCCTTAGGACCCTTACGATTTGAAAAATCCAAAAATCTTTATATTTACCTGGTACCACAAGTACTCTTTGACGGTCAGTTGAGGAATCAATGACGTAAATTGTCTTAAGTAGGAAGATTTGTTTTGAACTATTCTTTTCCCTTTATGTCCGTTAACAGTTATGGTCCCTGATACCGAATAACCTTTTGGAATTGTCCCTGATAGGGCTTCCAATAAGGATGTCTTCCCAGAACCACTACAACCAATTACAGCCACCATTTCCCCCGATTTAACTCGTCCATTGACTATTAAGATTTATGATTATAGTTTAGATACAACCGTCTTACTTTATAATATAAATTACCTTGGTTCAAAATAATTTTATTAATGTGACCATTGGTACTGTTTGTCCAGAAAAAGGACTTTTTGATTGGAGCCTTGACGGTTAATTCGTTCCAGCTTAGATCGTAGTTGTACCTTGTAGTCATTTCCTACCGTTTAATGTACAAATGGTAGTAAAACATGGAGATGATAAATGTACTAAAGTACACGTGAAGGTTTTCATTCTAAAATCCTTTCATTACCGCAGTGTAGTAGTACTAAATTTCAGTATCTCTGAGATCTAAATTACCCACATCTCTCCCGCCAATTCTTTCAAAACGGACAGGTTTTTTGTGCATGCATATAGCGCTCTCTGTTTATTATTACCAACAGAGTGTACTATTATTAAGATTAAAGTTATTATTAACTTAATTTGCGAAAGATACTGTAACGTCTGATTTAAGTTAAAAGAGAATAAGTTAAATATCGGAAAAATTAAAGAAAATTAATCGGAGCAAATAGATGTAGCTTTATACTTCTCGTTTTATCGATATTCTCTCAGCAGCGGTAAATTTGAAGTTTCCCTTGGGTTTTCGCTAAGTTCGGTCTAATAACTTGGGTCCGTTGGTGAAATTGAATTAAAAACAGTAATAATTTTGAGTTTAAAAGCTTTTATTTCCAACTCGACTTGAGGTTTAAACAGAACTCGTAACACTGGATGAAAAATTTAATAAAACGATGTTTAGTTCTAGACAGAAATGTAAATGTAATGTTTTTAGTGGTTAAACACAAGCTAAGTAGAGGAAATAGCTTTCATATTCGTAATATATGAGTTAGGAAAAGTCTGCCGTGTAGGTTGCAATGTAATTGTATCACAGATAGAAGAAAAGGGTAACCCACGCTGGATTTTGATTTAATGCTTGCGTACTATAGGGGGAAAGGAAATTGTTTTTCGTTGTTTGGCGTGGCTTTAGAAGAATTAGCGAACTATTTGACCAGTGATAATCGAAGTTCGAAACAGGATGGCGCCGTCTTTGACGTAACTTTGAAGTCTTTCAAGCGATACGAAAACGGCGAAACCGCAAGCGTTTTCATTTTGCACGTCCCTAGGTTTATCGAAGGCGTGTGGCGGACATCTCGAGTTACGAGGGTCGATGGTTTTGACCAGGTCAGTCCCGCTGTACGTCTGATCGACAAGGGTCATGAGAATAGTATGGGGGAAAGGCCATCGTAGGATCTCGTCAAATTTCCCTTTGAATATGGTGACGTACAGACCAACTACGAATTCTTCTTTGTGATTGGCTAAACTGTGTAACGGAGGGGCGATGGTATTGAGAGCGAGACTGACCCGGATGGCGTATCCCTGATTACTCGTGTAGAATAAGGGGCTCTCGATTTTCATTAGTTCTTTGGCTTTGAGCAAATCTATTCTATCAATGACGTCGTGAACTAACCACGAGTATTCCGCCGCTATGGCGTTTTGGTGGAAATTAATGGAAGCAACTTGAGGCGCGAGTTCCTTCAAAAAGACGGTGATTTTGACGCGTACACCACCATTCTTCTTGTACCCGCGCGTATTTAGCGTCTCGTGGCTGATCATTCTCCCTTCGCCGCAACTCCATTCGGCTAGTTCTTGTTCTGGTTTAGTAAAGGCCACTTCCGGGCATCCGCTGGACGCGGTTGAAGGATACGTGATCC
Organism: Phalangium opilio; assembly: GCF_054372755.1. NCBI lineage: Eukaryota > Metazoa > Arthropoda > Arachnida > Opiliones > Phalangiidae > Phalangium > Phalangium opilio. Next base: position 11,339,881 of record NW_028324182.1, read on the forward strand.
TGGAGATGTCCAAACGCGGTTTCTTCTCGCTCTGGTCAACCATCGTTAACTGATATTTATACTTGAAAGGCCATTGTAAGGATTTGTCGTAGGCTCCTTTCGTCAAGACTGCGTAAAGACCGATGTATCCGTATGATTTCTCGGGATACAATCTGAGCATCATACGATAGCCGTTGTTCGTTACATAGAATTTTTCACTATCTATAAATTGAATTTCGCCCTTTCGCGCCCTGGCGATATGGTCATCGATATCTTCCAGTGTCCATTCATACGTGGATACCACGTGGTCGTCCTCTACCGTTAAGGTCCCGAAACGAGGAGGGTTAATTTCTTCTAAAAATATGGTCACTTTGACCAGGAGTGCCCCGTAGCGAATGTATTTTCTAGTGTATAAAGTTTCGTAGCTGACGGTTGAAGCAGAACCACATGCGTCGTTTCTACCAACTGGCCTCCAAAAAGACCCCACGCACGCGTCGTTCGTGATATAAGGGTTTCTAGGGTCGACCGAGAGCACTATGTCTTTTCCATCTCCGCTGGGTTGCTGGTCTATGAATTTCAGCTCGAATTTCTTAACGAATGGCCATTCCTGTAAGGAATCGTACTCGCCTTCCAGTAGCGTCAAATACAAGCCCAAGTGTCCCGTCGTAACATTTTGAAACTTTAACTGCAGTTGCATTAAATACCCCTGATGGTTGCTGTAGAAACGCTCGCTGAGAATGTTGTTCATCTTGCCCGTTTTGCCCAATTGAATTTTTCTCTCGATGTTGGGCACTCTCCAAGTATATTCGCCCACTAGATGTCCATCTTTGGCTCCGACGGCGGCGAAATTTGGCATCTGATCGAGAATGGCCGCGAATCTGACTAGAAGGTTGCCGTTCTTCTTGAAATTTCTCGATTCCAGCTGATGGAAACTCAGCAAGCGTCTGAAACCGCAAGGAACGTTTGGCTGATACTGAGGTTTCGTGAACGAATTCAACGAACAGATTCCAGAATTGGGGTCCACGAGACCTTTTCGGTCGAAAGTCAAATAACCGGGGGACTGATCCGCGATGGACAGTTCGAAGTTGTAAGCGAAGGGCCATTCTAGAGTGTCATCGAAGTCGCCCGGCACTAAGGTTGCGAAAAGACCCAAGTGTTCTTCCTCCGGATGGATAGATAACTGCAATACCATCAAATAGCTTTCGCTGTTGACGTAAAAGAGATCGCTGGTGATTGTGGAGAGAAAACCCTCCTTGGCTTGCTTGATTTTGATATCAATATCTTCGATTTCCCACAAGAATTCCGAGACGAGTTGATGACCCCTCATGTAAGCTTTCGCTCGTTTCGGGATTGCACCGCGATCCTCGAGGAAGACCGTGACGCGAATAAGAGCGCTACCGTTAAGGATAAACTTTCCTTCGTTCAATAAGCGATTGTGCGGCACGAAGAAAGCTTTCCCGCAACCGTCACCTTCCCTTTTTCTAGTTTTTGGTCGCAGGAACTGCTTTAGTAATCTACAAATGGCCGTCATTGGGTTCATGGACAAGTGAATATTGTCCTCTTCGGGGCTGTTGGACTGATCCACCAGGGTGACATTGAACTTATACTGGAATGGCCATTCGACCACGTCGTCGAATTTGCCACGAACCAAGGTGAACCAAACACCCATGTATTGCAGTCCGTCCGCGGGGTTGATTCGCCCGACTGTCACACCCATTCGAACTTTGTAGCCGGGTTGACCCGTGTAGAATTCGGGCCCCGGAATGGTCTCGCCCGCCGGTGAATGAGCGTTTTCTAAGATGTTGTGCATATTCGGGATCACCCATTGAAATTCCGAGACCAGAGTTCCGTTGCCCACTTCCTTTAAGAGGGCGTAATGGTCCGTGTCTTCTGTAAAAGTAAAAGTCGAAACAAAACATTAGCAACCTTTTAAAGAATTTTAATCTTGGGGGAATTATGTACATTAAATTTCAACTATAGTAACAATTTTTCAACGGGTATCTCTCATAAACTCGTTTATTATCTAGTTTACTTCCAAAACCCGGAAAAAGCTCGTTTGTTTTGAGGCTTGGAAGTTTATCTTAAGAAAAAAAAAGTGATTTAGTAAATGACCGGAATCAGAAAAAGTGGCCAAACTAGGCTCGATTCACTCGTGGCCTTACGTAATAAACAATAGAGTAATTGTTTAAGGAGAGAACCCAGTTTTCGCAATTAACTATTAGGTCATTATTTTTCGTTTAAAACGGGTTCAAAATTAATTTATTTTTTTTACCGCGGGGGGAACAAAGCATCTGGGAATTTTCCAAGACTTCTTTCTCCATCCTCTCTTTCTCTCTTTCCTCTCGCCTTTTCTTTAAATTCGCGTGCCAAATTTAAATTAACCGAAATTTTAATCAAAGGAAACAATTTACTTTGGTCTTCAACGACCCTAAAATTTAACACCCCAGGAAGGAAACTAGTAAATCTGGTTGTTGTTATTGAGCGAGAAATAATTTTAGATTTAAATATCGTACTGTGAAATTTTTATTTTTAATTAAACCTAATCGTAGTTAACGCGAATTCTTGAATAATTTCAAAGAAATATTTTCCCCTTGTTATTCCTTAAGACAAATTAATACTCCCATGAATATTGAATTGTAATTTAGCTGATAAACTGAATAAGTAGCTATTTAATGCTCGACTTAACACAAGGAGATATTTAAATTTATTCGTGTTGAGACTTTATGGAAAATAGTAGGCCTCTAATCATTTAAAAAAAAATAAAATAAATTGGAATAGGTTTTCCAAATACCGCTGGAGTCCTATACCACGTACAATTAAATATCTTCTTTTTCTGGGTAGTTTCAGTTTAAACAAATGTACAGTTAGATCTCTAAGAACGATATATCTCCGGTACCATGACCTAGATTATCTTATTTGGCGCTTTCGATTAGTTCACCAGTAAGGTATTTCGCCTCTTAAGAACTTAAGATTCCGATATACCGGTCTCAGTCTTAAGACGTCTTGTCTTGTCAGGGAAAAGAAAAATAATTTTATAGATGGACGCAACGGAAGAAAGTTAATTTTTCTTTGGGTAATTTTTCTTTTTTTATAAAGCAACCTTGACAATGCGAACCCACCCACTTTTTTAAAATATACAACATACACCAGTTACTCGTAACTAAAAACAAAGGCGAATATGGGATATACTTTCCTACGTTATTTTCTCGAGTTATATGGAAGACAAATTAAATCTCTTATTTCTTTGAAATTTTGATTTGTAAAGGTGTAGGCTATTGTAAATGAAGGACATTTTTTGCTGGGTGGACTCAGAGCAACTAGAGTCTCTCGACGTCATGTATTTTGCTACTTTTTTATAATTTTGCCTTGTTTCATTTTTGGAAACCATATCATCGGGTGTGGTCTATCATGATTATTTTAACTTAAATACGGAAATAGACAAGAGACAGGGGCGTGCCAACCTTTATACGGGAGCGGGGGCAAAATCCCACACTGGTAGGGAAAGTTGTGCAAAAAATTTTGCACTTGTGTAAACAATTTTGAGCCACCTTAACCTCTTTCCAAACTCATACAAGAGCAAAAATTATTTTGCAGTACTTCAATGTTGTTCCAAATGATCTAAGGCTATACAGTATCTCGCATGCACTATAAGTTACGAAGAGGTGCGCATGAACGTGAGAATTAATGCCTGACCAATTCAATACTCGTGGGATATAGTGGCTACGATTCTATAAAGTGCCATTTCTAGTTGAGCATACATTTTTCTCTTCTCGTACATCGTAGAAAATAGTAAAAATGCAAAGAAAATATGTCTTCTGCCTACCTATTCTTTCCAAATATGATAATACAATAATTTGAAGCGCTATCGGCTATACACCCTTTCTCTCTTGAAGCTGGCAGTTAATCAGCTCTATGATTAGCCACGTACGGTTATATGCGAAATAATTGCAACACTATACTGTATACAAAACCGTGGTTGCTATAGCTATTATGTCTATACAGTATGTGTAAACAAAAACTGGTGGAAGTCAGGTACGATATATTCTCGAGACTATCAAACAATGCTAAATTCTTCATTTCCAGGACTAGTTCAAAAATGATTCTACATTTTTACAATCTCTTAGGATATGTTTCACAATTCTTTTTACAACCTGAGCTTTATACTGAACTTCAAAAACGTCCTCGAGCACGATTATTGAACTATCAAAGCTGGCACTTTTACCAATCCCATTTACGATTGCAATATATATTTATAGAATTACGTGCACTGTCTAATCGCATGCATCACACTTAATAACTGGGACTCCATTGGTTATTACATAACTATGCGGAGTAAAAATTGAAGAACTCCAAATATATTTATAAATATTACGAACATGTTAATGATTAAGACCTGTATTTTCTTAATCACTTCCAAAAACTGACTTCCTCTCACAACAATTGTACACTGGGTAATGAAAATTTCACCTTCAATGAAATTTTTTACTATTTAGACTCAGTCACCAGAGCGGGGGCGGTGCCCCCGCTGTAAAATTAGAGCGGGGGCCTTTGCCCCCGCTGCCCCCGTGGTTGGCACGCCCCTGACAAGAGATGCCTAATTGCGATGCAAATTGTTCGCGTCTTAGTAGAAGGTAGACTGTTGAACAATGTCGCGTACTCGCGTCAATAACAGCTGCTGTTTTGGACTTGAATTGAAATGTCGTTCGTGTTTGTCGTAGTTTTGAATTAAATTTCGGGAATTGCGACATGCCGGTCCGAGTTCGTAGTAATATCTTCAGTTGAAAATTAATTTAAAACGTTTCAAATTTTAACAATTTTGCATCGCATTGCAGGGATTCTTTTTTAGAGTGTAATTTTATGAGCCTTAATATTTGAATTGCGTTTGTATATATATACCTTGAGAAACAATTGCCGTTTCGACGTATAAAACTGTCAGTTGAAGCAACCAAAATAACGAATAAATGCGTAGCTTTCTCGCCATGGCATCTCCTGCAGTGTTTGAGTTGCTCCGAAGATCTTTTTAAGCTCATTTTTTTTAATCCAGACAAATTTTCCAGACCAGCTCCTGCTCCCTTCCGCTTCTCTTCAGCAAAGTGTTTCCCATTAAAACCTATTCCAGGCCCAAAGAGAAAAGAGAAAAAAGAGTAGAACTATTAGAATCATTCATTTTCATAAAATATACGTCTAAATTGCCTTAATAATAGGTAGAAATGGCCTTTTCCAGATTGAAATACACAAACACAAAAGGATAAAACTGCGACATTGTTTTATGATATTATTTTTTTTTTTAAATTTCTATTTCAGTAAAATTTAAATATTCATTGCAAAGACAACATCGCATTATTTAAACTACGATAAATATATGGTTTATGGGGTAAGGTTACGCAAAAATCCTTGATAAAAATTGAAACTCGGCCCATAATTCAGTAAAGAAACAGGTTAATTTTTCCAGCTGACCCATCGTTCAAGGGACTTTCTTTTCGACAAAAATCCCAAGTACCAGTTTTAATTTTTTTTTTCGAGTAGCTATTTTCAATTTGACCTAAAACCCTACAGATACGTCCGCCATGCACGCTTTCAACTTTAGAAAATATTATATGTTAAACCTTCTCAAAGCGATTGAATAACAATCGAAACTGGTTTTAGATTAGCCTCTCTCTTTCTCTCGTAGTTTAGAAAAATAAAATAATCGGGAATCAATCTACACTTAATAATAATGTTATGAATTTTAAATGGGTTTTCTATACTTGAAAAAAAAAAATGCGAGACTTATTCGCATTAGTATACTGCATTTATTTCAAACTTCAGTGATAGTCTAGTATAGTATTATTTATTATAATTATACTAAAACCATCCGTGTTTTCTTTTAACCAAAAAATCAGAAATTTGTTAAGGTCCTTTCCTTGTAAGTTTAGGACAAGAGGCGAGGCTGTTACTATTAATATCAATGTTTTTGGTCCCCCGCCCCCAAAAAAGAACCGGGAATACCATTACGTTCGTAAATAAAACTGACCGGGTTTTTGCAAATTGATAGATGTTTTAGTTTTTTTTTCTTGTATTGGAAATCGACTATAAAAAGACGAAATTTATTATTAAATTTACGCGATGGCTGTGGACAATTTCAACCCTTAGGGTATTTTATATTTTTATCCAACAGACGTCTACGTGGCTCAGAATTTTTTTTACTTGTTTAGACGGTGAATAAAAAATTATAATAAAAAACTAATCTTCTAAAGGTTTGTTTACGCATGAATTTATTCAATTATCATTTGAGAAATTTGGGATCGCGTGCGTTTAAGAACACACCCTTTAGTTGCGGAAGACTTATTATAAACGTTCAGTATAATCATCGTTATTCATGGAAGAATTTGAATTCTTCATTGTTTGAGGAAATTGGAAACCATACAGTGTTAGAGAAAAGGGAAGAAAGAACTTGGGTTTAGGTCTAAGCAAATGAGACTTTTGTCCACCTCTCCCCGGCCTTTTTTATCGCTAAGCCTACCCGTACAAAAATTTACGGCTGCATTTTTGCTGTTAATTAGATTTTTTAGAATCTGCAATATATTGCAAATAAACTGGAATATTCTGGAAAAATACTGGAATAAACCTGAAAAATGTTCAATTTCAGACAAAATTAAGGTGATTCCAGAGAGCAATGCAGAACATTTTAGACGTTTTGCAGAAAAAATATCTTCCGTTGGAAAACTCAGTACAACAGTATACAAAATTTAGCAACTCTAGAGCCATAAAATAGTTACCTTACAGCTAGAAAACAGAGGGGAAATAGTAACTCCCGTAAGAAATCAGGATGTTTGTAGGCTCATTACAAGTACTGTACCTTCCAAATATATTGTATGCATGTTACAGTCAGAAATTGCTAAGTTTGTAGGATAATTGCAGGCGTGTTTCGGATACTTTTTACGATAATTGCAGACGCGTTTCAGATACTTTTCAGGATCATCACAGGCGCGTTTCAGATACTTTTCAGGATCATCACAGACGCGTTTCAGATACTTTTCAGGATCATTACAGGCGCGTTTCAGATACTTTGTAGGAAAATTGCAGGAGCGTTTCATATAATTTTCAGGACCATTACAGGCGCGTTTCATATACTTTTCAGGATCATTGCCGGCGCGTTTCATATACTTTGTAGGAAAATTGCAGGCGCGTTTTAGATACTTTTTTGGATCATTGCAGGCGCGTTTCAGATACTTTGTAGGATAATTGCAGCCGCGTTTCAGATGATTTGCAGGATCATTGCAGCCGCGTTTCAGATAATTTTTAGGATAGTTGCAGGCGCATGTCAGATAATTTTTAGGATAGTTTCAGGCGCATGTCAGATACTTTGCAGGATAAATGCAGGCGCTTTTCATATATTTCGTAGGAAAATTGCAGGCGCGTTTCAGATACTTTTCAGGATCATTACTGGCGCGTTTCAGATACTTTTAAGGACCATTACAGGCGCGTTTCAGATACGTTTAAGGACCATTACAGGCGCGTTTCAGATACTTTTAAGGACCATTACAGGCGCGTTTCAGATACGATAATTACAGGTGCTTTTCAGATACTTTTTAGGATAATGGCAGGTGCTTTTCAGATAATTTTTAGGATAATTGTAGGCGCGTTTCAGATACTTTTTAGGATAATTACAGGCTCTTTTCATATACTTTGTAGGATAATTGCAGGCGCTTTTCATATACTTTGTAGGATAATTACAGGCGCGTTTCAGATACTTTGTAGGATAATTGCAGGTGCTTGTCAGATACCTTTCAGGATAATTGCAGGCGCATTTCAGATACTTTGCAGGGTCATTGCAGTCGCGTTTCAGATACTTTAAAGGATAATTGCAGCCGCGTTTCAAATACTTTGCAGGATCATTGCAGCCGTGTTTCAGATAATTTTTAGGATAGTTGCAGGCGCATGTCAGATACTTTGCAGGATAAATGCAGGCGCTTTTCATATACTTCGTAGGAAAATTGCAGGCGCGTTTCAGATACTTTTCAGGATCATTACTGGCGCGTTTCAGATACTTTTAAGGACCATTACAAGCGCGTTTCAGATACGTTTAAGGACCATTACAGGCGCGTTTCAGATACTTTTAAGGACCATTACAGGCGCGTTTCAGATACTTTTAAGGACCATTACAAGCGCGTTTCAGATACGTTTAAGGACCATTACAGGCGCGTTTCAGATACTTTTAAGGACCATTACAGGCGCGTTTCAGATACTTTTAAGGACCATTACAAGCGCGTTTCAGATACTTTTAAGGACCATTACAAGCGCGTTTCAGATACGTTTAAGGACCATTACAGGCGCGTTTCAGATACTTTTCAGGATCATCACAGGCGCGTTTCAGATACTTTTCAGGATCATCACAGACGCGTTTCAGATACTTTTCAGGATCATTACAGGCGCGTTTCAGATACTTTGTAGGAAAATTGCAGGAGCGTTTCATATAATTTTCAGGACCATTACAGGCGCGTTTCATATACTTTGTAGGAAAATTGCAGGCGCGTTTTAGATACTTTTTTGGATCATTGCAGGCGCGTTTCAGATACTTTGTAGGATAATTGCAGCCGCGTTTCAGATGATTTGCAGGATCATTGCAGCCGCGTTTCAGATAATTTTTAGGATAGTTGCAGGCGCATGTCAGATAATTTTTAGGATAGTTTCAGGCGCATGTCAGATACTTTGCAGGATAAATGCAGGCGCTTTTCATATACTTCGTAGGAAAATTGCAGGCGCGTTTCAGATACTTTTCAGGATCATTACTGGCGCGTTTCAGATACTTTTAAGGACCATTACAGGCGCGTTTCAGATACGTTTAAGGACCATTACAGGCGCGTTTCAGATACTTTTAAGGACCATTACAGGCGCGTTTCAGATACGATAATTACAGGTGCTTTTCAGATACTTTTTAGGATAATGGCAGGTGCTTTTCAGATAATTTTTAGGATAATTGTAGGCGCGTTTCAGATACTTTTTAGGATAATTACAGGCTCTTTTCATATACTTTGTAGGATAATTGCAGGCGCTTTTCATATACTTTGTAGGATAATTACAGGCGCGTTTCAGATACTTTGTAGGATAATTGCAGGTGCTTGTCAGATACCTTTCAGGATAATTGCAGGCGCATTTCAGATACTTTGCAGGGTCATTGCAGTCGCGTTTCAGATACTTTAAAGGATAATTGCAGCCGCGTTTCAAATACTTTGCAGGATCATTGCAGCCGTGTTTCAGATAATTTTTAGGATAGTTGCAGGCGCATGTCAGATAATTTTTAGGATAGTTGCAGGCGCATGTCAGATACTTTGCAGGATAAATGCAGGCGCTTTTCATATACTTTGTAGGAAAATAGCAGGCGCGTTTCAGATACTTTTCAGGATCATTACTGGCGCGTTTCAGATACTTTTTCGGACCATTACAGGCGCGTTTCAGATACTTTAATTTGTACGATAATTGCAGGTGCTTTTCAGATGCTTTTTAGGATAATTGCAGGCGCGTTTCAGATACGTTTTAGGATAATTGCAGGCTCTTTTCATATACTTTGTAGGATAATTGCAGTTGCTTTTCATATAATTTGTAGGATAATTACAGGCGCGTTTCAGATACTTTGTAGGATAATTGCAGGCGCATTTCAGACACTTTTCAGGATAATTTCAGGAGCGTTTCATATACTTTGTAGGAAAATTGCAGGCGCGTTCCAGATACTTTTTGAGGATAATGGCAGGTGCTTTTCAGATAATTTTTAGGTTCATTGCAGCCGCACTTCAGATACTTCGTAGGATAATTACAGGCGCGTTTCAGATACTTTGTAGGATAATTGCAGGTACTTTTCAGAAATTTTTAGGATAATTGCAGGAGCATTTCAGATACTTCGTAGGATAATTGCAGGCGCTTTTAATATACTTTGTAGGATAATTGCAGGCGCTTTTCATATATTTTGTAGGAATATTGCAGGCGCTTTTCATATACTTTTTTGGATCATTACAGGCGCGTTTCAGATACTTTTCAGGATCATTTCAGGCGTATTTCGGATACTTTTTAGATTAATTGAAGGCTCTTTTCATATACTTTGTAGGATAATTGCAGGTGCGTTTCAGATACTTTGTAGGATCATTGCAGCCGCGTTTCAGATACTTCGCAGGAGCATTTCAGATACTCTGTAGGATAATTGCAGGTGCGTTTCAGATACTTTGCAGGGTCATTGCAGCCGCGTTTCAGATTCTTTGTACGATCATTGCAGGCGCGTTTCAGTTACTTTGAAGGATAATTGCAGGCGCGATATAGATACTTTGTGGAATAATTGCAGACGCGTTTTAGATACTTCGCAGGATCATTGCAGGTGCATTTCAGATACATCGCAGGATCATTGCAGGTGGATTTCAGATTCTTTGTAGGGTCATTGCAGGTGCGTTTCAGATACTTTGTAGGATAATTGCAGGTGCATTTCAGATTCTTTGCAGGATCATTGCAGGCGCGTTTCATATGCTTTGCAGAGTCATTGCGGGTTTTCCTATCAATTATTGTGAATCAGTAGCCTTATATACCCTAAATTTCCAAAAAAAATTAAAGAGGCTTACGCTTGAGTTCAAACGTCAACAATAGCTATGTTTAAAATGATTTTAGGAATAAAGTTTCTTAAAACGATTTAACTAGAATTAAGGTAAATTAATGACGATTAAATTAATAAATATCATTTATATTTATTTAAATATTTAAAAATAGCCTCTAAATTGCGTCTCGACTTGGAGAGGTTTATTTTGGATTCCCAACTTGTACTCATCTCTTACAAAAATATTAAGCTGTAATTCATCTGAATACACGCTTTTCTGACTTGCTAAATTAATATCTGAGATGGTCCAACTGTTTAGGTACATGTACATTAAGTTCTCACCACATCTAGATAAGAAGGTCTTTTCGTCTATCTAACATCCACAACATACACACTCACAGAACGTAATCGAAAAATTCTTTCAAACTTATAGCTAAAAACCGATTACAACTGAAGGGAAGGGTCCCGACAGGCTTGTTTTACGTCTATCCGCAACCAGGAAAACTGCTGTAAACTTATATGATAGCGCTAAAGTACTTTGGTTCGCAATTTCCTTCAGATTTCGAGCGCCATGGTGATAGTAGATCTTGTCTTAATCGGTTTCTATCCACGCTTGTTTTTCGTGTACCCGGGGCCACAAACACACACATGCACACAAACACAGAAAGCTAGGTCTGGTCTCAAAAACTGGAATAAAATCACTAAAATAAACTGAAATTAATTTTATTTACTTTTTTTGGATGAAAAATTGTTTTTCTACGACTTTTTACCTCAAATAGAAGTAACTCTTATTTTATTAGGTTTTGAATCTATAGAACTTGACTGCCAACACCTTTGAAAGCTTGGAATCCTTATGTTGTTAGTATTGGATACACCTTAAACATAACTGCATAAGTTCGTAAGATGTGTTCCATAAGTTTGTCACTGGTTACTTCATGAAGTGGTGTAGGTGAAACGTCATATTCTCGTAAAGCGACGCCTGTTGAGCCATTGTCAAAGGCTTAATAAGGCTAAATAGGAAGTTGGACTGCAAAACCGAGTGTATTCAATTCTCGCGTCATTCTCGAACTAGCTCTCAGTAAGTCTCTAGCATTACGAAGTACAGGCAGTGTCATACTTATTGAAACATATCTGATAAACTTATGATAACTGTATATACAATACTGGCCCATTTATGATCAAAAAATGTTTCAATTTTCTATCTTTTATGGTGGTTTAAATATTTTTAGGATCGAGACGTGACAGTATTAGATCAAAAGATTTTATTAAGATGAATGAGTAAAGCTTTTTTAAGATGCCTTTTTAGGCCTAACCAATTCTTTATTCAAATTTTAGAAAAATAAAAGCAGTAATATTAATGCCTAACAGAAGCAGATAAAAATTTAGGGTGCGCTCGAAGTTGACTTCCCGTACAAAAATTTTAAGCTGTAATTCATCTGCATACGCGCATTTTTTAGCGCTACCACGCTGTAATAGGTATACATTAAGGCTACATTTCTGCAGCTCAAAAAACGGGAAAATTTCACAGAAATTCTAGAACTGCAAATTGACTGCCATTTCTTCATTTTCTGTTTGTTAACTGTTAACTGTCTAGCCTGGCAGAAATATGCAGCGCAATTCTGCAAACGCTAAGCAAAAGTAGACATGTTACAAGTCTGAAAAAGTGATGGAAAAGTAGAAATCCAGCTGCCAATTTAAAACTGTAATTTGACCATATTTATAGACATGTTACAAGTCTGAAAAAGTGATGGAAAAGTAGAAATCCAGCTGCCAATTTAAAACTGTAATTTGACCATATTTATAGACATGTTACAAGTCTGAAAAAGCGATGGAAAAGTAGAAATCCAGCTGCCTATTTAAAACTGTAATTTGACCATTTATATAGACATGTTACAGGTCTGCAAAAGTGATGGAAAAGTAGATATCCAGCTGCCAATTTAAAACTGCAATTTGACCACATTTATACACATGTTACAGGTCTGCAAAAGTTATGGGAAAGTTGAAATCTAGCTTCCAATTTAAAACTGTAACTATTCAACATTTATAGACATATTGCAGGTATTCAAAAGTAGAATTTCCTACTTTTGAATACCTGCAATATCTCTCTAAATGTGGTTAAATTACAGTTTTAAATTGGCAGCTGAATTTCTACTTTTCCATCACTTTTGCAGACCTGTAACATGTCTATAAAAATGGTCAATTTAGGTCAAATTAAAGTTTTAAATTGGCAGCTGTATTTCTACTTTTCTATCGCTTTTGCACACCTGTAACATGTCTATAAAAATGGTCAAATTACAGTTTTAAATTGGCAGCTGAATATCTACTTTTCCATCACTTTTGCAGACCTGTAACATGTCTTTATAAATGGTCAAATTACAGTTTTAAATAGGCAGCTGGATTTTGACTTTTCCATCGCTTTTTCAGACTTGTAACATGTCTATAAATATGGTCAAATTACAGTTTTAAATAGGCAGCTGGATTTCTACTTTTCCATCGCTTTTTCAGACTTGTAACATGTCTATACATGTAGTCAAATTACAGTTTTAAACTAGCATCTGGTATTTCTACTTTACTATCGCTTTTGCACACCTGTAACATGTCTATAAAAATGGTCAAATTACAGTTTTAAATTGGCAGCTGAATATCTACTTTTTCATCACTTTTGCAGACCTGTAACATGTCAATAAATATAGTCAAATTGCAGTTTTAAATTGGCAGCTGGATTTCTACTTTTTCATCGCTTTTTCAGACTTGTAACATGTCTATAAATATGGTCAAATTACAGTTTTAAATAGGCAGCTGGAATTCTACTTTTCCATCGCTTTTTCAGACTTGTAACATGTCTATAAATATGGTCAAATTACAGTTTTAAATTGACAGCTGGATTTCTACTTTTCCATCACTTTTTCAGACTTGTAACATGTCTATAAATATGGTCAAATTGCAGTTTTAAATTGGCAGCTGGATTTCTACTTTTCCATCACTTTTTCAGACTTGTAACATGTCTATACATGTAGTCAAATTACAGTTTTAAACTAGCATCTGGTATTTCTACTTTTCTATCGCTTTTGCACACCTGTAACATGTCTATAAAAATGGTCAAATTACAGTTTTAAATTGGCAGCTGAATATCTACTTTTCCATAAGTTTTGCAGACCTGTAACATGTCTATAAATATGGTCATATTACAGTTTTAAAATGGCATCTGGATTTCTACTTTTCCATCACATTTGCAGGCCTGTAACATGTCTATAAATGTGGTCAAGTTGCAGTTTTAAACTAGCAGCTGGTATTTCTACTTTTTCATCACTTTTGCAGACCTGTAACTTGTCAATAAATATAGTCAAATTGCAGTTTTAAATTGGCAGCTGGATTTCTACTTTTCCATCACTTTTGCAGAACTGTAACATGTCTATAACTGTGGTCAAATTACAGTTTTAAACTAGCAGCTGTTATTTCTACTTTTGCATCGCGTTTGCAGAATCGCGCTGCATATTTCTGCCAATACAGACAATTAACAGATAATAAACAGAAAATGTAGAAACGGCAGACAATTTGCAGTTCTGGAATTTCTGTGAAATTTTCGCGTTTTTCGAGCTGCAGAAAATGTAGCCTTAATTTATACCTATTACAGCGTGGTAGCGATAAAAAAGCGCGTATGCAGATGAATTACAGCTTAAAATTTTTGTACGGGTAACCAAAAATAATAGCGGTTGCCTAGGAAATTGAGGATAAAAGCGGGGCCTTCTTTTCTATCCGAGATTAAAATGGAAAATCATCCCTAGGGGAGGATGACACCGGCGCCGACAAAAGAAAAGATCCCAAAAGGGAGAGAAAAAGGATCGGAAGAAGCTGGATTTGAAAAAATGGGCGTTTAGTTTTTAATTTTTTCTAACTCCTTCCTATATTATTGTATTCTGTACTTAAAAGTGTCTAAAGGGCGTTATTAGCTTTTAACGTTCATGTAGCTTGTCTAATAACGCGTAATTCGGTGGGGGTTTCCTTCAAATACAAAATTACTTTGACAGAGTCGAGACTCGAGAGAGAGACCCTCCATTGTCCAAAAGTTGAAAGACTAAAAGCTTTTGTTCGCGGAACATAATGGAGATTTAAACGATCCAAGAAGCTTTAAAGTAAAATTTTTAAACTTGGACGATTAAGTTACATAGAAATTAAATTAATTTCTAAGACAGAAGAAAAACTGTATGTCGTTTGAATGAATTAAGCAATCAAGTTTCACCAAGGAATATTTGTTTCGCTTGACATAACAATTTAGCTCATGGCTAGATCTTTGTATAGATAAGGGTAAAGATTTCTTCCTTTAGGGTAGAAGAACTGCATGGTTTATGCTAATTTAAAAAAAAAGTTGAAAAGAAGATGTCTTTAAAGAAGATACAGACGTATACGGCTATCAACATAATTTATGGTGGAATCTTTTTTATTTAGAATCCCCCCTTAGGTTATTTTACGATAAGAAGTGAATCTTCTTTCATCTAAAAAAATCTAACCGGGCTATTAGATTACCAAGAAAACATTTCTAGGATTTAAAGGTATCTTAATCGCTAGCTTGTAACCGGGGATATGGTATTTCTTTTTTTCCTGTATTTTTACCAGAATTATATTTTATTGTCAAACTATTTCCAAGAACCAATTTTACGTTATA
The DNA here is from genome assembly GCF_054372755.1 of Phalangium opilio. NCBI lineage: Eukaryota > Metazoa > Arthropoda > Arachnida > Opiliones > Phalangiidae > Phalangium > Phalangium opilio. Next base: position 11,355,078 of record NW_028324182.1, read on the forward strand.
CTCTAAAATTGGTTCTTGCCTTGATTTACAACCTAAACCGTACCGACGATACCTAAGTGCTCTGCCCAATTACCTCCCATAACTTTACACTTGGTCCCATATTCTAAATTGCTTTCTCATGGCCTTTCTTCAAAAGAGCCGAATGTCCCCACTCTTTTTCGCATCCTTTTGTATCGCCTATCGGTTGCTATCTTCAACTGTATGCTAAGATGTTTTAGTGTGCCACTTAAGGAGGGCATTGCTGGTATTCGGAGCCCAAGCTGCAAAGACGTCAAGTCTTTGGGCTCCCTGTTTCTTTAAATAAATAAAAGACTAAATATTAAACTAAGAAAGTGTCAGTTTCTTGACTAGGAACCTTAGTTTTAATTCCCCGGCTACATAATTGGTGGAGGCGCGGGGCAATCGCAATAGAGCCTTACTTGCGCCAGCGAACGACACGATATATATATTTATATATATATATATATATATATAAAAAGAAAAGAGAGAAATTTGAATTAGACAAATTCATTGCATTGACTTCGAGATTCATCGAGTTCGAGGCCAGACAATCTCGTGGAAAACGTAACGAGATAACTATCTTCGAAGCTACCAGTGACCGTCGAAATCGGCTGTCTCAGAAATTTATCAACTTCGAAGTTCTCAGTGACCGCGAAAATCGGCTGTCCCAGAACTTATATTATTGGACAAGTTGATAGAAGGGAAGAAAAGAAAATCCATCCAGTGGATTATTCAGTGCTTTTACTTCAGACTGCTGCTCCGCTAGACCTCAGACTCACCGCTGAAGAAACGAACGCTACGGTTGGGATCCGGACAGTTTAATTCAAACTATACGCATCTTAGGACATCTTCAGCGAAAATTCGCATTCTTTCTGAACATTAATCCATAGAAAGCAAACTTTCTGAACAATTATTAACCGAATTCATAACCGCGTACGCCGAATTTCTGGTAATCAGTAAGTTGATAATTAAGTTTTCACTTTTATTGGACTAAAAGTCGTAGAGTTTAAGAGCCAATATGGCAAATAAAAAGGGTAAACGTAAAGTTGTTGAAGGGGAGGAATTAGACGAAGTGGCTTCGGGGAATGAATCTCCCGCTAATGACGAATTTATAGAAGCCAATGATCAGGAAAATCCAAACATGAATCTTTTACTAAATACCCTAACCACTCACATGACAAAAATGTTAAGAAGCGAGTTAGAAAAACAACGGGTCGAATCAGAAAAGCAGAGGCAAGCCGATAGGGCTCTAATTGAAAGTCTTAAGGAGAAAATCGATATCTCAGTCGCAGGTCCAAGTAATGTGCATTTTGAACAAGTTTCTCCACAAGCAGTGGAAACTCGTTCCGATAGTTCAGATACCTTATTATATGATTTGGGTAGAGACGGTCAGATTCTATCCGGGGGTGCCGCCCGCGGCGATTTATCCCTTACTAGAGAAAACGAGTCTTTGCCTAACCGAAACACAGGCACCCGTCCTACGGGCCCAGTTTCCTTTTCGAGCGACCATAGCCACTCAGCGACGTTCACACCATCTGAGTATCAAAACATTGCATTTCCCAGATTTAAACAGGGAAATGATCCCTTGGTTTTCTTAAACGAGGTTGAGCGCTACAAACGCCTACATAAATTATCGGCGTCGGATCTTTTTGCTAGGGTAGAACTTATGTTCGAAGGCGATGTTACCTTTTGGTGGGACCGTGTCGGTCCTTCTCTACGTGGTTGGAACGATTTTCGAGACAAGTTCTGCCGGGCCTTTGTTGGAGTAGATTATAAGAGACGTATTGATAGTAAAATCGCTGATCGTAGACAGACTCCTGATGAGACCGTTTTATCCTATTTATTGGAAAAAGAACGAATGTGCCGCCAGCTTGATCCAGACATGACTTCCACGGAAATAGCTAGTAGGCTTATGGATGGTTTAAACCCCCACTTGTTAGGAATTATGAAATTGCGCGAACAACCCTCATTAAATGAATTACACGAAGCCGCCCAGGATGCTGAACGTGTGCATGAACTCTGCAGAAGTTATCAAGGAGGTTACACTAACTATTCCAATAAACCGGGTAATAATGCTGCCAAAAGTAGGCAATGGGAAAACGATCCCCCTCCAAGACCCAATTTCAATAGGTCCTTCCCTTCGTCGTGGAGGGGAAACGGGCAGTATAGCGGCAGAGAGGGTACTAGCTCAGCGTACCCCCCCAATAGGCGAGCCACAGCTACTGGATCAGGTTCTTTCCCTACTCAAGACGCGAGATATAGCGAGAACGTTAGGGCAAATAGAGAACACAACAGATTCACAAACCCCACTCCCTCAGCTCCAGTTTGTGGTCAGTGTGGTCAAAAGGGTCATTCGGTTTCAAATTGTCCAGGTAGGACAAGGTCGGATACCAATAGTAGGTCTAATGTTAGACACATTAATGCACATGAAAAGGAAGACTCTACCGGGTTTCAGGAAAGTTTAGAGAGGTCCGAAATAGCAATACCCGATAATCAAGAGGACCATTCTTATGAAAGCATTTTGAATGCAATTAGTGTGGCCAATACCAAAGTTTCGGAGGAAACGGACGAATCTATCCGTTCTAGCGATAATTGGGAAATCATAACCGATCTTCCCCCAATCGAAACACCTGAAAAAAGGGCAAAATTAGACAGAAAGCGTCAGATTATAAATCAGGGACGGCCTAGGGTCCGAGCAAAAATAGGTGCGTGGGAAGGTATGGCAATAATAGACAGCGCGGCTGATGTATCAATTATTTCAAAAAATGTGTGGCTCGTAGCAAGGGGTAAAACAGAGTTGGAACCATGGTGCGGGCTAAGTGTCGGTGCCGCTAATGATAGTGAAATGAAGATGCTAGGCGAAGCGAAGCTTTCATTAAAAATAGAAAACAAATCTTGGAAGTTTCATTTTGGGATTACGGATAGATTAGGAATAGAGGCAATTTTGGGTTGGGATTTCGCCCTGTTTAGTGGCCTATACGTTATGGCACATAACCTATCTTATCGATTTGGTAGCGAGGAGAAAAGTTATCCCCTACTAGGGTTAGGAAACGAAGTTCAGAAGGACGACGAAATACAGACAAGAGAAATAAAAACTATTGCGAGTAATTCCAGCCTTAACGAAGCACTAAAGCTAACGCCTGAAATTCAGGCTATATGTGATGATTATCCCGAAGTTTTTACCGGCGAAGCAGGCCGAACTACTGTTGTCACTCACGAAATTCTCCTTTCAACCAAGGAACCTTTTAAATCCAGACCTTACCCCATGTCGCCTTTTAAGAAAACTATTGTTGATCAACAAATCAAAGATATGTTAGAAAAGGGTATAATAAGCAGGAGCCACTCTCCTTATGCTTCCCCCATTCTCGTAGTATCAAAGAAAGATGGAGGGTTTAGATTTTGCGGAGATTTCAGACGTCTTAATGAGATAACAATTACAGACGCGTACCCAATGCCAAATATTCGAGACCAAATAAACATGTTAGGGGGTGCGAACTATTTTAGCATTATAGATTTAAAGGATGGATTTTGGCAGATAGGATTAGAAGAAAAGTCAAAATCTTATACGGCCTTCGTTACTCACCAGGGTTTGTTCCAATTCAATGTGTTACCTTTCGGGTTGAAAAATGCACCCGCAACCTTTCAAAGGTGTATGGCCTTTGTTTTTCGCGAATGCCTGGGGAAATTCGTTTTAGTTTATATAGACGACATCCTTGTATTTTCGCGTACTTTGGAGGAACACCTAGAGCATCTACGGCTAGTTTTTAACCTTCTGAAAGGAGCGGGGCTCACGGTCAAGGCTTCAAAATGCAAATTTTTAAAGGATAAGCTACCCTTTTTGGGTCACATAGTAGGAGTAGACGGAATAACCGTCGATTCGGTCAAAGTGGAGGCTGTAAGACTTTTCCCTACACCTAAAACCCCGAAAGACGTTAGAGCATTTTTAGGGTTAGCTGGGTGGTACCGAGACCACGTTGAAAATTTTGCAGATATAGCTTTTCCGTTATTCGAATTGACTAAAAAGGGAGGTCAGTGGACTTGGACTGAAACGGCGAATGCGGCATTTGAGGCATTGAAGCTCAAATTAACAAGCGCGCCGGTTTTGCATTACCCGGACTTCAATTTGAAATTTGTGCTTCAAACTGACGCGAGTCAGGTGGGATTAGGAGCCGTCTTATACCAAGTAAATACCCAAGGGGAAGAATTGGTTATAGTTTATATGAGCAGAAAGCTCTCCGATGCTGAGACCCGCTACCACGCGACGGAAAGAGAACTTTTAGCTATCGTGTGGGCTTTGGGAAAAGTACGACAGTATGTCGAAGGTCTAGAGTTTACTCTAATAACCGACAATAGTTCCTTGACCTGGCTACGGCGAATGAAGGACTCTACGTCCAAACTTACTCGTTGGGCAATTCAACTGCAGGCATTCAACTTTTGCATTAAGCACAAGAAAGGGTCTGAAAATAAAGTCGCAGACGCGCTGTCAAGATATCCCGTAATTCAAATTGACGGAGATATGGATGACCCAACAAATGCCGAAAACTTTGAGTATTTAATGTGCCCTGATTTAAGTAGTAACGATAGACCGCATACTGATGCCGTAATAGCTGTGATTGGGGAACGAACTTCAAAGTGGGATAAATTAACCTTTCGAAACTGTGACCACTCCTTTGATAGGGACCTCTTTATTAAACAACAAGACGAGGATCTCGAAATAGGCGCATTAAAAAAATATTTGGCTGGTGGAGCCTTACCCACAATTAGTAAGCTAGCTAGAAAGATCAAGAAAAACGGTCACCGTTTTAGCTTGTCAGACGGTATACTTTACCGGTTGATAGAGACCAGACCTTGCCGACACGAAAACAAATTAGAACAACCAATAGCGTACAAACCAGTCATTCCCCCTACCCTGAGAAACGATATCCTTCGATTCTGTCATGATAATCCTACGGCGGCACATTTTGGTTTAGAAAAGACTTTGTGGAAACTAAAGTCTATCGCGTATTGGGACTGTTTATATTCGGATTGTGAAAAGTATGTTAAGTCGTGCGACGTCTGTCAGAAAGTAAAGGGGTGCAACCAAAGACCAGCGGGGCTCCTTCAAACGATTCCGCCGACAGAGCCTTTCGAGATCTTAGCGCTCGACCTAATGGGACCTTTCCCTAAAAGTTATCACCAAAACGAATACCTACTGGTTATAGTAGACCACTTCTCTAAATACGTGGAAATTTTTCCTTTACCGAAGGCTACTGCTTGGTCAATAGGAAAGAAACTCACGGAGGAGGTATTCTCACGATTTGGGGTACCAAGGGTTTTATTATGCGATAACGGTACTCAGATGCGTTCGCGAAACTTTCAAACACTATGCCTTGATTGGGGAGTTAAGATAAGGTATACCACTACTTATCATCCCCAATGTAATTATGTTGAGAGAGAAAATAAAACACTAAAAACGGCTATCGCTTGTTACGTCGAAGAAAACCACCGAAGGTGGGACGAGCGTTTGGTTTTATTGGCTATGGCCTTTCGATCTTTGCCGCAAAGTACGACGGGATATTCCCCACATTTCGTAATTACCGGAAGGAACATGAAAACCCCTTTGGATAGAATTTTGGCCGGGGGCGATCCGTCCAATGGCGTCAGCACCTCTGGTGACGTCATCGAGTATGTTGAATCTCTCAAAGAAAAAATAATACAAATAGAGAACAACGTCCAGAAAGCTAAACAGATTGCGTTTGAGAAGCAAAAGCTTCAATATGACAAAACCCATCGCGAAGTCACATTTAGTGAAGGGGATTTGGTCCTATTAAGAACGCACCCTGTCTCCTCGGCTGACAAATATTACACAAAAAAACTCGCAGAAAAATGGGAGGGACCCTACCGAATCTTGAAACAATTTTCGGAGGTGAACTACATAGTTGCAGACATCTCGAACGGGGCTATACAAAAAACCGTGCACGTTCAAAACGTTAAACCTTATTTTGAAAGACCTGATTATTTAGATAGGGCAATTGATGAAGGTAATACGAACCTGTCAACTTTTGTTTCTCGCGAAGATTCAGATATCGAGCCTCTTACTGAAGCTATAAGACCTCGCCGCTCTAGAAAAGAGCCCGTTAGGTACCCAAATTAAATAAGATGTTAATATTGTATACCTTTTACTTCTATAATTTTATATTTGTAACCTCATGAAAAAAAAAATGTGTATTTCAATTTGAAAAAAAAAAAAAAACCATTATCTAATTTCGCATGCATGCTTCATTTTGGTCGGGGGGAATTGTAACCGGGGATATGGTATTTCTTTTTTTCCTGTATTTTTACCAGAATTATATTTTATTGTCAAACTATTTCCAAGAACCAATTTTACGTTATACTCTAAAATTGGTTCTTGCCTTGATTTACAACCTAAACCGTACCGACGATACCTAAGTGCTCTGCCCAATTACCTCCCATAACTTTACACTTGGTCCCATATTCTAAATTGCTTTCTCATGGCCTTTCTTCAAAAGAGCCGAATGTCCCCACTCTTTTTCGCATCCTTTTGTATCGCCTATCGGTTGCTATCTTCAACTGTATGCTAAGATGTTTTAGTGTGCCACTTAAGGAGGGCATTGCTGGTATTCGGAGCCCAAGCTGCAAAGACGTCAAGTCTTTGGGCTCCCTGTTTCTTTAAATAAATAAAAGACTAAATATTAAACTAAGAAAGTGTCAGTTTCTTGACTAGGAACCTTAGTTTTAATTCCCCGGCTACAAGCTGCAAGGGTTGGGTTTTTTATTCGACCTTGGTTTTAACGAAAATTTCATCCCAAAAATCCTTGAAAAGGGTTATAATTTTTTTTTATTTATAAAATTTCGGCCTGTATCTATGAGAGCTCTAAGAAGAAGAATCTCACTTTTCTGCAGACTTTGCCTTTGGCATTTTTAAAAGTAAACCCCCATTAGTGAGTAGAGAGAGAAGAGGATGATACCAACGATATATACGCGAGATCATAATTTAGCTCGGGCCATTTTGCGTAGGAATTTAATGAGTTTATATATTATATTATTACGCACAGACATATAACAGAAATATATCAACATGACGTTATTAAATCTGTTTACATTAATGATAAGTATCTTATCTTTTAGAAAGCCTTGTGAGAAATGGAAAGCCAGTATCTTTAGGTTAATCTACTTTAGTATACATAGTTAGGAGATATCCTAGCCTTGCTTGGAATATATTCTCTATGGTATACAAGGAGAAGCGTCGCAAAATTAATTAAGACGTGCGAGGGATTCCAAACTACCTAAACTTTACTGCATATACCTATACATTGGTCATTATATCAGTTGGCAAGAAAAAAATTATATTAAACCCCATTTCAACCATGCAGGTAACCAAGCCGTCTAAGACGGGATCGTGAATGAAGTTTTCATACTCTCTCAGTTTGAATATTTTAGGCTAGGCTTTTCGATTCTCCTAAGGTCTATAACGGTCAATGTCCTTTCTTAGTACCCTCGGGAATTTAGTTCAAAATTACTCCATGGTCAAAACCAATTTTGTCTGCAGTTTATCAACAAATTCTAATGTTTCTGTAAAATTTCAGTTATTACTTATTGGGATTTTAGCTTCTAGTAAAGAGTTTACGAAAATGAGTCGATAACGTGTACAAAGCCGTATTATAGATCTTCATACTTTGTGCTTTTTATTATTCATTAATAATTAGGCTCGACTCGTGTATGCAAACTTCATCATTGAAATTTAAACTTAACAAAGTTAACCATCGAATGTCTAAGGATGCTTCACGTTTTCTTAAACTCCTTATTATAAGGTACAGAGAACAAGAAAAGTTAGATATTAAAACCAAATATTATTTAATTAAAAACCAATTGAACTAGCTCTCTTTAGGCCCCTACATGGACTTGACCATTCGCGAACTTTTAACTTATATTTTCGTAAAACTGTAAAATTAATTATTAACCTTGCACGAAGAACAACTTCAACTAAAACATTTTCACGACTTTTACCCAGAAGTTGTTTCGATCAAGGTTTTGTCTCTATACCCCCCCTCCCTGTTAATACCTCCCATCCTATATGTTTTTAAAAGAGGGATTATTATTGTTATTAAGTTCACGACAGCCTGGAACCTCTCATATAATCAGAGGCGCTTCCATAGGTAATTCTTCATTTATAATCAAGGATTTCTCTTTTGAAATTTTGGTAACAAAGACGATGATTTCGCTTCGGGCTAAGTGACCGATATTTTTCAGGGGACTAATTTTCATTAATTATTTTTGACGAGATAACGCTAACTTCCAATTTATACAATTATAAAATGAATATTGTATTGAAATACTTTAAGCTTTGCACTAATTGAAAGTTAAATATTCGTAGGAGAATTATTTTATTTCACGAGGGGCTAATCACGTCTCTTAGGTTCCTTATACACCCATTTCATTATGAACACTAATTTTGCAGAGTGGCTGGCCCCTCGTATATGGTATTGTTGTCCTCCATTCTCCAATAAGGCACCCATTATCTTTCTATCCCATCCAATTAAATCCACTTTTTTTAATTGCATTGTGTTTAAAAATTTTAACAGGTGGGATTTTTTTTTAATATCGTATTATTATTTTTTTCACGAATTAAATCACTTTGATTCCGGATAAAAGTTTTTCTTCTAATATTTCCCCTTGAGATCCGTCCTCGAAATGTCGTGTGACGCAGAAAGAATTCAGGGTAAACGGGCACACTATTAATCCGGAGAACTTTATTAACGAATGACAGAAATTTGACTCGTGGAAAAATTGGATTTTAACGATAAATATTCGAAATGATTTTTAAAATTTAATTTCCTTTCGGTTCCTTGGGGCGATTTTATTTTGAACATATATATATTTTAAAATAATGGGGAAAACTTTAAAAAACATTTAATTATTCATTATATATTATATATTAGATTTTAAGGGAAATCTTTAATTATTTATTGAAACATTACGATTTAATTACACCAACGTCCCTCGGGGCCACTTTAAGGTATTTATTTCGGGATTCAACCTAAATAATGAATAATAATATTCGATATAGTGACTGATAATCCTCATTATTGCACGCATTTAACGTAATTTTTCCTGCCCTTGTCCTAACCATATTTAAAAATATTTTGCTCCATATATTTTGCCTCCTATTTTTAGTCTATTTGTAACTTATCGATGCTAATCAAGACACTAATATACGCGTATCACTTTGGTTTTCCTCTTCGTGTTGCTATCATTATAAACTAAAGCGTTAAGTTACTTCACATTTTTATTTTTGATATATTTGGTTTTTAAAGAAAAGAAGAGATAATTTATCCATAATATTTTCCTCCTTTTGTTCCAGTGAATCTGTTTTCTATCGAAATTGCGTATTTATTTTAATCCCTATAGCTTTTCAATGGTAATAAATCACACTAAGATACTAGAATTCAATCGCACCTTGCGTAATCGCCTCCTAAATGTTTCTCTCTCATCTAAGTGGTCATGCTCAATACTGCATAGGTACTGCTGTACGAGAGAAGGGCTTTTTCAATCAGATTTATTGGGTCAGTGAAAAGGGTTTGACCCATAAAATGTTACGTAGTATAAGGAAAAAGTATAGACTCTATAGGAAAGTACCATCGTTACTTTTGCTTACAATTTCCGCAGATTTTAAACGATACACTTTCACTTTCTCTTACGCAATAATTATACAATACACAAAACTGTGCAGCATCTTGCGATATTAACCTATGGTTAGGTAATACTTCCAAAATCAATGCAGCAAACTTGTGAAATAAATATTGTAGTAGTTCAAAATAGTTCAATAATACTTAAAATCAACTCAACCGCGAAAAAACTACGCATTAAACTTTAATAATTCAACCTTCAACTTGTAAATGACTAAATTTACAAAGTGGGCGTATCCCTTATACACAATCTCACTCACTAAACATTCCTGTTTAATATTACTTTAAATATCACTGCCGAAATATTTCTTACGTTACGTTAAAACATATATAACCAGTTAGGACATTACTTAACAAAACATTCATTGTTTCACAGTATCAATGGCGTGAAGTGAATATAATTACCATAATCGTATAGAAAGAACAAAGTTTTGTTTTAGAAATTCGAGAAAAACTGGAATTTTTATATTCACTTAATGAAACATCTTCCGTTGACTTACCTTAACGGCTTCTTTCATTTCGAAGGAGATGGATGAGCGAACGAACGAACTTGAATCAATCTCGAACGAAGCCTTTTTATTTAGAGCCCCAAAATTGAAACAATTAACTCTTCTATTGTCCTTGATTGACGTATTCTTCGATCGCGCACCCCGTTTTAAGTAGATACTCCAATCAACGAGAGTTATATCAACGAGTGGTTATGTACCGTATAACGAAATTACGTCCGTCGTATCGAGATACTTAGGGGAGAAAGAATTGGAAAGAAAGCGAAGGTGATTCGGTCCTTCGTTTTCGTTAGGTAGCTAGCTCGCTACCTCCTCTCTAGTCTTTGCCCCTCGTGTGTATGTATATATTATTTTTAAGATAAAGCCAAATTCGCCACGACTAACTCTTCCGCCGATGACCCAAATAGACCCCCCATCATTTCTGAAAAACTATCGAGCCAAAAAGGATGTACTTTCCTGGATACAGCCCGTCAAAGACTAGTTTCTACTTCTTGTCTAGAAAGCTAAATCTCGTCCCCCGTTTGAATTATTTCACTCAAGTCGCACGTACACACCAACCGACAATTTAATGTTTTAAATACACACATTCCATTATTTCTCCTGGAAGTCTTTTAACTTTAGACTTCTTCTTCACCAAGCTGACTTGTCAAAGATCCATAAAGATCGAGCGACGTGTGTTGGAATGGGGACAAATTAGTATCCCGTTAATTGTCTTGTCACTACTGAGACACGCTGGCTGCCTTTTAAGAGGTCACCAGTATCACGGAACGTAGGAAGGAATTTATTCTTGACTTTTCACCTCTTTTAACCCGGTTTTTGTGACTTCACAGTTAGCCTACATCCATGAGGCTTATCTCGCCGTGGCTTCGTCGGTTTCTTTTTGTATAATCTTCGTATTTACCGCAACTTAGGAGTTAGGACCGGTACACCCCAGAAATTGATTGCTGTACGGCGTTATCTGAGACGATTTTTCAACTCTAAAATACTGACAAGCTATGTCCCATACTCATTCTAGTAATGATTTCACGGACCGATGGGTTTTGTTTTCTCATAGATTGTTCGCCGTTGATACTTGGGTTAAAAATCGTGCTAAGATGTAAATCGCGAATATTCGTTTGAAAATTACTCGGAGTCAGCTTCTGGTATGACGCATGAATAAGCTTCGATTGTTTATGCGTAGTTCTAAGGAAAATGACGCTTGTTACGGGTATAACTTTCACTAAGGCGGGGCAACTGAACACTGTATAAACCTACCTTAATTCAATTTTAAATGAAGTAGGCCTATGTTATTTGTGGTATCAAAATATACGCCTAACCTTGGTTGAAATGGTTATTGGTATTATTTAAACCGAAGAATCTGTGGTCGATTTTGGTGTTTATTGCTAATGGCTAGAACGTAACATTGTGTAATTTTTCATATAGGTTTTAATATTTTTCAGGGCTTTTATTGATAACTTTCCACCTTGTTAGACGTTACTTTTAATTTTTTTTAACAATATTAAATTTTAGGACAGGTTTATGTCGGCGCTGTAGGAAAATTTAAACTTTCACGAGGGGGAAATTTGGCCCAAAGCTCCGGGCTAGTTGAAAGAGAAACCAGTTTTGACGCCAAATCTTTAAGTTTAAAACTAAAGTTAATAATAAGGGAGGGGAGTCTATCTCCAAAGTTCTCTCTCTCTATGATTTTTCAAGCGATTTTCTTTTCGCTTAGCATTCTCTTTGGCTGTTTCCTTCGGGGGGTCACCATCTAGGGATGACCTCTCGGATGAATTTGGTGTACGCCCGCCACCACGTTTAAACGTGGTTTTACAGTTAAGCTTGTTTTGTTCTGTGCCCTTTTTGTTTTATTTATTTTTGTTTTAAAGGAAACCTTTTGTTCGAACCACTTTTAAAACGAGATTGTCACGCTAGTTCGTCTCGCTATAAGATTTCAATACACGCGTAGGTAAACGCTATACAATATTCAACCAAGGTGATTCCTTTAAGATGGGTATAGGGACTTTACTGGCTAAACAACTTGACACGAAATTTTATTTTTATTTTTCCGTTTTTAAATTTTATTTCTTTTTTACTTCCACTTGACGATCGAAGTAAGGGTGTTGTTTCACTTAATTCTTAAAATTTGGGAGCATTTAAGCAATCGCAAAAATAATATATGGAGGAATTCGTGGCGCCAATCACGTATCGCGGCTGATTCTCGGTCGTGATCTAGGTTAAAGGCTGGTTTTCGGACAAGGCCGCTCTCATTAAGTCCGAGATTTCTTAAAAAGTGCCCGTTCTCATTCTTCAAAATAAATATTACGGAATTTTCCTTTTTAAGTATTTTGACAAGGTATGTTAATCCAAACCCACTTTCGTAAAAAGTGAAAGTAGATTTAAAATTTTTTCTTTTCATAATTTAATCTTGTTTCTTTTCTTGTCTCATTTTAATCTCCATTAGTTAAAATTTATATTGACAGCTTAAACGGTTCCACGACTCGCTAAGTGGATTTATTAATCTACATCGCTATAACTTATCATTTAAAATTAACGCTAAAAGTTTTATTTACAAAATTTAGAAGTAAATCTGCAGAATGTTTAGGGGCTATTTTAATACAATGATAAGCCTATTTATTATTAAAAGAATGGCAGAAATAACTAGGTTACACCCCTTTAAATCGTCCAAGGTATTTTATAATCGAAACCCACACCACCACACCCCCCAAAAGAGATAGACACATGTCAGAAATTCACGTTTCCATGAAGTCACGCGTGAATAACCAGATAATAAAAACCAAAGGATAAATTTACGAGAGGTATAAATTTATTCCTTGAATTATTGATAAAAAATTTCGTATGCGTTATGTCTCGTTGGAGAAACGGGTCCGCCATTTCAAGGAGGATGTATAAAGGAGGAGAGGTAAAATAAAAACGAGGCAGATACTGCATGCAGTGACGCGCAAGCCTTTCTAGGAAACAAGGGATATTCATGAGGCTAGAGAAAGTAGGCTAGAACGCGTGCGCGAGAATGTACGCTCTCTTGCCGTGAGGGGGTAGCGGTAACCATGGCAACCGGCGAATGGCACAGTACCTTGTCAGGAACGAGGGACTACGTGCATTTTGTCTAACTCCGAGTCTCCCTTCTTATACATTCTCCTTGGCCATACGCTCGTTGTCTTACGTTATACCAGACCAGAAGTAAAATAATAATTTTATTTTTCTTCACGTTTTTAGCGGCCCATTAAAATTTTTAGGTTAGCTCTTAATATTAACGAAAGTTTGGACCTTGGCATTTTTAAAAATTGCTAGTTAAATATTATCCTCTTTCTCTTTCTCTCTCTCTCCCTCTGGTAATCGGGTTATATCAGCTATTATACAATCCTGAATATATAATACAGATTATACGTCATGAATATGTAATTATTACTGGATTGGTAGGTGGGGTATGTATGTACATTCTGTTAGTAATAATGGAAGCTGGTTTTATATCCCCCCAATTATTTTTATTGTGTGAAAAATTTATCTCGGGTAAAACGCGACTGGGAATCTCGTTGCAGCGTACTTCTCGGAAACGATAATTATATAATTATTATTAAATTGCAAATCGATAATTGAGATTAAATCGATTATCGCTGGTGAAAATAATGCCAAGGTGTATTGAAATATTCCTAGTAGAAAAAGCTAGTTTTTAATAAGAATATGGGACATTTTGATATGTTTATCATATACTAATTAAAAAATTAATCAAAGTTGTCGTGGTATTTAGATTAAACGATTTTTTTTTACAAAATTTTTAATTATAAATGGCCGGAAATGAGGTCGTAATCCATCAAAACGATTTATTAACTTTTTTAAAGCCAGCAGGCAATTTGAAATCGTATCGTTTTTACGTGATAAAACATTGTCAAATTAATTAATCGCAGACTGGTTGATTTTAATGTTAATTGACGACGCCCTGACACTCGTTTAACTCATTTATTTTTCTTTAGTTTGAATTCAAATCAAACTTTCGTTTTCACGATAAAGATTTACCGTAAGAAAATTCCCCTATAAGTTGATTTACAGTTTTTGCAAAAACTGTCTCGCCGTTTAAAAACGGATAGAGTGGGAGCAAAGGGATTAACGGTTCTCGTTTTTCTTATTGACGTATTACGTAGGAGCTGTCCGGGGAGGTGTTTCCAATTAATTCTTAGACAAAACGTTACGAAAGTCAACGCTGAAAACTTCCCCCAGTTTTCCATAAGAGAAAGAATAGAAATTGCGCATTTTTGTCACCACCAAAAGAGTCTAAAACAAAAAGAAAAGAAAGACGGAAAACGTTTGTTCGTAAATCATCCGGAAAAGGTGGCTCACGAAAGCCCGTGTCGCCTCTTTCGCGCCAATAAAAATGATAAATCTTATTCCATTCTCTAATGTTTTTGTCGCGTTTTCAACGTCCGCCATATTTTGATCGAACGCCAACCATTTACAATTTGCCACGCTAAAATACACCCCTAATCCCAAAAGGAAATCCACTAACTTAGGGTAAACTTCGATTGCCATCGAACCTTTCGTTTATCCAGAGAAAGAACCAGTAGAAACAAAGGCTAGAATGATAAATTTTGTATCGCATCCGATGCTTTCCAGTACATTGTTTCTAATTCAACGAACACCCTATATACACGTATCGGCTGCCTCAACGGGGATCCCTAGGAATTTGAAAAGTAATTCATTATAGATTTCCAGTATGAGAAATGAGTGAACGCGTAAAGACTACTAACTCTTATTTTAGTTAACCCAATGCTTTTAAGGTTTGTTTTTGCAAACTTTTCCTGATACGAAAAGGCTTAGCGGACAAGCAGGGATGGAAGAAATAAGGGCAGCTACTGTAGGAATTGGTAATTTTTCTTGTAGCGGGGGTATGTATGATTTACGAGGTACCAGGGGTCGGTCTTGCCTTACTCCGGAAATTGGGGATGGTCAGAAATACATTTTGACTACTACAGGAAGCTAGGAAGCTAGCTCGAAAAATATCACTGTCTAGTCCCGTATAGTCCGCCATGGTAACACTGTATACGCGTAATTGTTATACAATCTTTTACGATATGAAATATGTTTCTAATATATATTTATTCCCCATGCAGTAAAGGAAATGTAGTAACGCTTCGAGTCTCGTTGCGTTGTCACTTCCCTCGTTTCTTTCAATAAGTTATCACTAGGACACATTGTAACTGAAAACTAGCTTAAGATATTTCTTCAATTTTCGCTTCTGAATTTCTAAAAATTCTAAACCCTTTAAACCCCCTTTTTCAAATATTTCCTTTTTTTTTTAACTCTTACTAAGGTCGTGAAAAAATTTATTCTGAAAACAACAGAAACTTTTTAAATTACGGACATCAATCACTGACCTGTCGTCCGTTACTAGGGTAGACTCTCTCTGAAAAGTTACCAGAAAAATCAGACTAAAAAAAAATTTTAAGAGCGGGAATGACTAAAGATAAGGCAGCCTTTACTTTCTTCCTACATTCTTTTTTTTTTTCTTATTTTTGGGTTTAAACTTTAAAGGAACGAAGATTTGGGTTCCTATTAAATTACGTCATTCTAAATTGTCTCTTGGCTATTTATGTAAATTGCCTAAGTGTTTCGGCGGAATATTTTCACGCTTTCTTGGAGTTATAGAGTATTTAACGCGTTCGAAATACGTTTAAAATATGAATCTTTAAATACCATACGTTTAAATATTTATTGAAAAACTGCCTATATTTAATTAGTATTATTTTATTTTTAGATACGATGTGTTTGCGACGCATTCGAGTCAATTTTGATCGACATATCACATTCATTCACAACACTGATGTTTTTGAAGTTTCCGTGTAAACACACTGATAATGTAAGTTCCATACTTTATTTTTTTATATAGTATCAGCTTCTATAGCCATCAATCTGCTCCAAAAAGACACGCGATATACAAAATAACACAGTCGCCATCGTTTATTGAACTCCGATCAATATATACACTATATATATAATCGTTCAAAAACAGTATATAAAAAATATTAAAAGCTAGGATAGGATTTTATTTTTCATTTTCTATAGCGATATGGTGTGATTTTAACAATCGTTATTTATTTATTTTTTGCTGACGATAATAGCCCAATTCATTGCCTCCTTATACTGAAGGTAGATTACGATAATCTGAATCCGTATAGATTTATTTCTTCAAAGAAACTGTATTATAAAAGTATATTAACGCGAAGTGTTTTACGCATTTTATTTATTTTTTTTTTAATTTGGGATACAGGAAAGTCTATGCCTGAATACTTTTATAGGCTTGGATAACTTCGGGTTAAATTATATCTGAATCGAAGGAAATCTTGGGGGCATACGACGGAGTATTTCTCTTTTCTTGCTTTCTTGACGTGTATCGGGTTCACGTTATGGAAGATGCGACGGTAAAAACATATCCGAAAATACTTTCAGCTTTGGCACTTTGCACGTCGTCAAACGCATCTTCGATAATAACCATATAGTACACACTTTTCTGGTATTATACTACTTTCATTTTATTTCTTACGAGTTAGCTTAAAAAACGCTCGAGTTATTTTATACCTGAAAGTGTTTTTTAATCCTTTTATCGCTTCAAAAGCACCTTGACCCATCGGCGTTAACCTGTCCCTTTCTCAAAGCCCCTTAAATATCATCATCTCTCTCTCTCTCTCCTGTCTAAAAATCTCTGTCTCCCTAAAAATTGTTATGATTCCCATTTATAAAGGACAGGACCCTAAAAATAGCTCTAAACTTTAGCTCACTCGTCGTGTCTTCTAAGTTGTAATCGTAAAGTTATCAAATTTAAGTTGAGAGTTCTTGGTGCGTGGAGACATTGAAAAATTGAATTACGTCTAAAAGTAACGTCCGCGTAATTTGCTTCTGATGTTAGAATTTTTATAAACGAAGGTTTGAAGACTCGCGAGTAGGCGAGCAGGCGAGCACCGAGGCGAAACGTCGTCCGCTCCGATTCCTCCTCGTTTATTTATTTTTTAATATATATTTTTTTAGAAGCCTTCTTTCGCTCTCCTCATCCTCATCTTTTCGACTGTGTGTTAGGACTATGGAACTTTCTTAGTATATCGTTTTCCATTTAAAGAAAATATGATCGGGGCTTTCTCATATATACGGATTATTTTGAGCCGTTCGAGACTGAACTGATGCCAGTCGAGCTCTCCTCGCAACGCTACTCTAATAGCTTTTAGACTGAAATCCAATATTGGGAATTTGATTTCTTTTCAAACCGAGAAGGCCCAGCCCCATTCGGTGCGGTGACAGAATGGATTTTGAGATTTTCTCTGAAGAAGTATACGTATGAAATTTACTATTGGAAAAGGTATTTTAAACCCAGTTCAGTTCAGTGTTAAGTATAACAAATCTGAGCTCCTAAACTTATACACTATCCTATCTGCAAAACAAATATACCGTCTCTTCATTATGCGAAACTCCAATTTAAAAGTTATAAAATTCTAGTTACGCCTTCCAACATTTATTCGATTAACTGTCTATCCCTGAAACTTGTTTTAAAAAAATCTGAATTTGAAATAGGATCCTACAATTATTTATGCGTGAAGTACCTTCCTATCGAAATGAAATCTGCAGGGAGTTTCCGATTCTGAACAGGTAGTGAAAGAGACATTCTCGCAAAACTATGTAATCGGGGTATAGATCGACGAAGAGTGTTTTTGCCAGAAGATAGTTTAGTTGTTGAACTCAACGCGAATCAAGAAAAGGAATAGCAAACCCCCTTTCTCCGTTTCTTCTTTGTTTTCTGCTGAATTTCGGAATGTTGTGACCTCTTTCTACAGCGTATCTGTATTCTCTTTAATAATCTATAGAAGTCAGGCTGTCGCGAAGTCCCCTAGAAAGGTTTTCCCTGTATCATCTTTGTCAGGCCGCCCTTGTCTTCTTTCTCATACGTTATTTAGCAGTTTCGAGTCCCTGTCACGGTCGCGTGGACCTCCTAGATCCCAAACTTTTCGGAATTAGAATAAATCGGCTTCTCTTCTTTTTGCTTCGTGTCATGCAAAACAGTTTTACTTATTTTACGTAACAGAGTCATTACGGGAAAAGGAAGAAAATAAGGTAGAAGGGAGCTTGGAAAACACACCCCTCGTAACCTTTGTAGGCATTAACTAGGTATGGTTGAACAAAAAGTATTTTGGCGTCTCCGTGGAATATATTTACCTTTGAACTTAAGCCTAACTTTATCACAGCCTGATACTGAAAGTTTCATATACTTTTCATTATGTTTCTAAACTTGACGTTTCAAACTATGAACTTTTTATATGCTCAAAGGTAATCCTTTAATAATTTATAATGAAAAGAGAAAGCATTTTTTTTTTAAATCTTGGAGATCTTTCTAATGATAAACTAATTTTTGACTTGAACCTTTTTATTATTTTAAAATGTGTGAAGGGAATAGGAAGGGCTGTCAAATGATTGAGGGGAATGAAGCAGATGGTATAATTAGGTGATTATGATTAAATTTTACATTAATGACATAATTTAGCCTTTCTTCAATCGATACTGAACCTCGCTCGATCAGCTTCCATAATTTTTCTTAATTTCAAAATTTAAGCTATTAAGTAAGCCCGGGAAAAGATATTTAATGACTCCTTTGAAATTTAAATTTCCCTGCCCGTTTGTGAATTCTTTTCTTAGGAAATTTGAATAACTTTGTATTAGCATCGTTTCTTCTTAAACGTCTGAGCATCTTAATTCAGTGAAGATTTTAATGAATTGAATTACCTAAATGGAATGAGATCATCAAACTCGGCAAAATACCAGACTCAGCGAGTTCCGAAAGCATTTATTTTTAATCTAGTTTTTATTAAGATGTCTGGAGCTGACCGATAGTAGAAAAATATTTGTGATACACGACATTCCTTCCGCGGTATCTTGTATTAGCTTGTTCCAAGGTGTCCTCTTTTGGGGTTACTTTTTTTTACTTTTTCATATAGAACCGTGGGCGTTGCATCTCCTAAGGCGAGATATTATTTTGTGTTCAGAAAGATCCCTATTGTTCTGAACCGAGAAATTCCGGAATATATAAAAGTAAAAGAGAACCGGATATAATATATAAATAAGAAGATGCTGTATAGGCTAGAGTCCCTTTGGTCTTTTTGGGCGTCCTGTATAACCCGTCTTTTCTTTTAGGTTATTTCTTGGGGGGATGCTAGGCCGCGTTCGCTGTCGTGTCGGGTAAAGTTACAAATCCCATAGCGCCTTACGCTCTCAGCCTCATCCTTTTTTCCACTTTCGGGGATCTCTCGAGCTTCTTTTGGCTCGTGGTTACTCTTCTGCTTTCGAAAACACGTGTTTTTTTCTCGCTCCAGCGGCCCTTTATTTCCTTTGGTTCGCCTTGTTGGGTAGCGCGGTTAACGCAAAATTGTTGAGACAGATAACGCCACCAAGAATAGAAAAACGGAGGCTGTAGAGCGCGTGAAAAGAGCGAGAGAGAGCCCATCTTTTGTTATTACCCTGCACCATCCAAGGATGGAATCAACAAAAAAATACGAAGGAAATAAAAAGCTTTAACGTAGAGTAGGGCCACCGTGTACCCCCAAAAAAGGCTGCGAAATTCTTGACGTTCCTTTTATATTCTTACAGAGTGGCCTACTACTCTGGGGAATATTTTTGGCCCGTTTTATTCTCGTCTACCTTTTTCAAAAGAATTTTAAAAGGTATAGTTTTATTTTGGTTGGAAAAGGCTTACGAAGGAGTTGTATTACCTTACAGGTATTATATTGTGTCCAAAGAGCGTCGTATTAATATTTAATGAGCTGAATGTGGGTGTGTTGACGACCGATTCTTCATTATTTAAATACTCGTATTAAACTTCGTGTTATACGATGCCTTTATAAAGTATACGAGTTAAATTACAATTTTCCTTCCGATTTTAGCCTTAAAGCCTTAGAGTGCGAGGATAGATTTTCTCAGGCAATTATCATCTTGGTGGTGCGTTGAATATGAAGAAAGACAAAGGCTGATTTCCTCGCACTCTCTTTTAAGTTAATGTTAAGAGATGGGAAGCTTCCGTTGTCTTCGGGGTCTCGTGCATGGCGAGATAAGTGGTATGTCCGAATCAGGATAGACAGTGGAAGAAGAAAGAGAAGGGCTGTTTCGGTCCTATATCAACGTTCCCCATTTACTATCCAAGGTGCACCCTTTGTGGCCCGAGATCTCTACCATCTTAGACGACTACCCTCCTTTTTATAAGTGACTTATCAGTAACTGACTGCGAAGAGGCTTCTCCCCGATAGAAGCCTGAGGAGGAAATGGAGTAGCTTTTCTTCTGGAATCCTTCCACTGATAAGAAACTTCCCATCGTCTGATAGAGTTCGTCTTTCTCAGGGACCTTCCAGTTAACAGGGACTAGAATAGAATGGAAATGGACTCTTACTATTGTAGCAACAAAATGAGAACCTTTAGAAAGTTCTAGTCCGCATTTAGACTGAGATTCTTTGGAGATGCGCTGTGAAAATTGTGCTGATCACACGTATAAAGTCGTAAAAGTTATAAGAAATTAGGACGAAAGAGGGGAAATTGAATGGGGCTGTAATGGAACCCCCATGGCGATGTTTTTGGGCATAGAGTAAAGCCGTGATTGGATCACCACAGAATTACCCGAACTCAGACAGACTTCCCGTTGCGTTCTTTAAGTGGCTTCTCTCTTTGTTTTTCAAATCATCGTTCTTCCATTCTTATCTCACTTGAATTACGAGAGTTTTCTCGGTTTGTTTTCGCGCTACTCACGACACTTTAGGCATTGCAGCCTTAATTACTTTCAGCAAAATACTTTTATAGACCATCGTAAAATTGTTACCCAGACAATGAGAGCTAGCCTATATAGGCGTTTGTAGACCGAAAGCGAAATGAGGGCCCAATTTTGGTACCAAAATCCTTCTTCGGCATCCCTCGATTTGTAAGATTTAATGGGAGTTTTTTTTCTATCATCGAGTAAGGTTTAGTAGCCAGCGGTCATTTATCCTTTTAACTTGACCACGCGCCTAGTTTCCGGGGAAGGTTTAGAGTTGGAACCTATAATAATCGATCAGGGAATGTATGTTTGAGTTAGGAAACGTATATAACTTTCGTTCGGGGGTCCTGGTCTCGCCACCCAGGCTGCGCTGATTTTTTCTTTCCTCGTGTTAACCCTTTCTCTTGATTTTTTTTTTGTTTTCATTTTTTCGTTGGCTCGACGGTTGGATAAGAAATGAAAAAGACAGAAAACGGTTTTTCTACTTAATGAACCGTGTATCGGTGGCGAAAACCCTAAAAGATATATTTTTTTTCTTCTTATTTTTACTTTCTGCCAAGGAGAAAAAGCATTAGAGATCCGTGAAACTTGTCTCTCTGTAAACAGATAATAGGCGAACCGAAACATGTAAGTGGATTATACGCAAGAACGAAGCTTTTTCGCTCTCGGTTTGTATTAGAGAATTCCTAGTCTACTCTGACAGGAGAATCTCGCTGTTATTTTCGAACTATTTATATTTTAAGGAATGGTTTTTGGAAATTCATTCAAAAAGGCGAGAAAATGCCACTACTTAATACATTAATGCTCAGCGCGTGAAACATTTCTACAGGGGCAGATTGAAAATACATGGGGTTTAATCCGCCTAAATGTTGGCTTACCCCTTTAGCATTTGAGTGCAGCGAGTTAGACATTCTTAAAGGCGCTCATTTGCCCAAAGCCATTCCTATCATTTTTAGCAAACAATTTCATCCATTCAATAACTTTCAGAAATTATTGTTAATTCAATCTGCTATTGGACTTCCTTCTAGACAAGCCGTAATTGCTCTAGATATTTTTCTCGTTTTCTACCGCGGTATATTTCTTTGTTTATATCCCTTTGGTTATTGTCCATCAATTCCGCTTCATCCGTCCGAGTTGGCTGTGTTAGGATGCAATTTCGAGTGCAGCGACGACAGCCTGTAATGCTACTGCCAGGGAGGGAACGACTCCGTGTTATTTTTTTCACGAGGCTCTAACCTAATGGTAATTCCTTCTGACTCTACTCTGTCCCCACCAGTATAACACGTATTCTTTTATTGCCAAGGGTTAGGGAACTAGCGTGGTAGATCTAATGCTTTGGACTTCCACTAAGTTCGCTATTTTCTTATTTATAGGCTTCATTTGTAAGGTATAGAGAGATTCGAGAGACTTTTCTGATGCACTAGCTCCTCGAGATGCCAGGCCTAAAGGTCATTTTCTTACCGACTTACGTTTCTAGGAAGGGAAATAAGGGAAAAAAGGCATTCCTTGAGACCAAAGGAAAGAAGAAAATAAAGAAGGATATTGAAAAATGCGCTGGAAATGGAAATTTTTGAAAACGTATTTTTTTCCTCCCTACATCCTAGGGTTTTACTTCCGTTTTTCGGCAATTCGGTAAATCGATAGGACAATTTCTCCCGACATTGAAGTCGCAATTTTCTTTTCCGAGAAAACTCCCTCTCTATTTTATATTCTCAATGAAGAGATTTAAAAAGCTGCCCTATAGAAGAGATGTAAAGAAAGAAACCCAAATTTTCAGAGTTTACTTCGTTTTCCTTCGAAAGAATAAAGTTGTTTACATCAAGAGATGTCACAATTATAGTTAAATCCCATTTCAACTCACCGTTTTTCTACGTTCAGAATGTCAAACCTATACTTTAATCTTTAATTAAGAGACACTTTTATAAAATAACAAACTTTATTTGCAAGCAAAAATTAATTAATTTAACACAAAATAATATTATCCTTTACCCAAAGTAAATTAAAAAAGTACAGTGAGTAATTTTTTTCATGAGCTAAACGGAAAACGTATTTCAACCGCCAGCCATACAAAGCACCTGGCGTTACACGTTCACCAAAAGCTATACTAGGGTAATTTGCGAATGAGGGTCTTGCCTTTTCCACGGTATTACAAAGTTTTCCAGGAAATATCTGGAAAGAAATTGGGGATGCGAAGAGAGTTGAGAGGAAGATGGTCGAAGAAATCTTCAATTAAGCCGCAAACAAGCTCCCTACTTAACGGTGCGGAATACTGGAAAAACTCCCATCCGCAAAACTTCCATTTGGAAAGAAAAACAATGATTTTTGCTCCGTGCATGCTACTTCACCCCATCCTTTCTCTTCCATTCTTTCCCACTTCCATCTTTTCCGAGACTTTTTACGACGTTGCTCCGAATTAAGTTCATCTCTCTCTCTCTCTCTCTCGCTCTCTCTCTCCCTCTCTCTCTCTCGCTTTCCAAATCTTAGCCTATGCAAATGAAAAAAGGTGAATAAAGTGGATAGGTTAGTGTAATTTTTCTAAGAACAGAAACCTTCAAACTAACGTACTTAATTTTTCACGCTGAGATAACCTCGGATAACCGCCTTGCATACAATTAAATTGGAAATAGAATGATTATTTAATAACTTTACTTTATGGATTTCTGTTGCGTCTGGTAGTATAAGTCATCATTTCTTCTCTCAGCATGAACAAAGAGGTGGTACACGCGTGTATGTATGTCCCAGCATCCGGCTAATATAAATGTAAATAGTTTGCTAATGAGTTTGAGCCCGCGAGGTCCGGCTTTTCGGGATAAGTCTTTATTTAAACGTAGATGTAGGCGCGCGCGTATAAGGCAAAGTGGGAAAGCCTTTTTACTTTATTATTTTTTCTTAATCCATGCAGATCGAATATGACGACGAAACCGTGATACCAATCTATGTTATTCCATCGTACATTTTTTTCCCCTGCACTCTCTCAAAGTCCATTAATTTTTTATCACCTAGGCCTTTCCGTGAGTTCGCAATTTCCTAGGGGATAATATTAGCAGTTTAACGGAAAAGAAGGGTAGGCTTCTAGCGCTTTTTTGAGACTTTTATCGGCGAACTATATTTGCCATCAAGTGGGAGTAAATCATTGATGTTTAAATGAGTAGGGTCATACAGTACCCCCTTCTTCTCTCTCTCTCCCCTCTCTCTCTCTCTCTCTCTCTCTCTCTCTCTCTCTCTCTCTCTTTCTCTCTCTTTTGAAGTCTCGTGCCTGTAGGGTTATTTATCAACTGCAACGGAATTAAGAGCTAATAGATAATACTCCCTAGCTGCTCACGTATAATCTCAATAAGTGAATAACTTCGAATATCTCATTCGTCTCTGGTTGCGATGGAGATTGTAGACTGGCCCTGGAAAATTGTATAGTCATTTGCGTAAGCGACTATAGGCCATTTATTGAATTTAAATCTTAAGATTATTTAGTCTAGAAGATTGAGTAAACAGTATACATTAGATGTAATGAAACATTTCGAAATTATTCAGAAAGTATACAATGTTATTGATTGATATTATTTTCGTATATCGAATGGTCCTTTAGTTTCAACAGCTAATATAAGAAATTCTGTTAGGTTCTGTAATATCTATATATTGAGGAACCTTACTCGAGCCTTACTGGGAATCGACTTCGCACTTTGAACTTAGGTGGAAAATCGCCCTAGGACCTGGCGACAGATTCGCTCGTCGAAAGTTGAAAGAAGTTTTCTTTTCCACATCTTAACGTCATCATTTCTAATATCAACGAACCCTTAGGTGCTTCCTATACTATAGAAAGACTCCTTATATGATATTTTCGTTTGCGCTGCGCTTTTTCTTTGAAAGTAATACGTACGCTGTGTTTAAAGAAGGGATTTCGTTTCAATATTTCAGGACTGCTTTTTCTTATGAAAAATCGTCGAAAATTTTGAATAATAACAAATGACTCTATTACCTTATACTAAGGTTATAAGTATGAAGCTTCCCTCAAAAATGACTCCTCGCGGCCCTTTTAAGCCATTTGTTACTATTTCGGAAGCGATAGCTATTTCCGTCACCATGCCTCCGGGTTATTTATTCTTATCGAACAGAGAACGTAAAAAATTAGTCCTCGCTCTCCGAACAGGAAAATGGAAAACAGATTTCACTCAGCCTTTCTTCTCACATTTCAGAGCTATGAAGGGAAAATATCATATGTTTTATTTCCTCTCCGTTGTAGGTTAGATACAAAATAATTCGCCAGCCCGTGTTTGAAATTTTTGTTTACTATATTTTTACCGCCTTGATAAAGAGTAATCAATTTACGCAAGAGGAAAATTAGTAAACCGTAATCTACTAAAGTTTATGTTATACAGACAGGGTTGTGGAATAGATTGAACCAAGACTTATTTTGTCCGGATATACTACAGATTGACGGTATATATCGGTCCCTGACTCAATTTGGAAGAGTAAAACGAAGGTATTAGGGAGTAATCGCGCATGCAACTCCTAAATTTTAACGTGATTAAGCCCGGGTTCAGCAAAAGCCTCTGAAGTCGAAAGGTGTATAATAAAAATAAAGAGCTAGACAAATCTCGGAATTTTTCGGAAGCGATGGTGCGAAATGGAATTTGCTTCAATTTAAGCCTTGGACTAGCTAGGTCCGATAGTGCATGTTTGGACTACTCAGGCACCATTCCGGAAAATCGGAGAATTTTGCAATGTAATCAAAGAAGGTTAGCCCCTTTTATGTGCCACTTACAGTTAGCGACCTCGGATACTAAGTTTTGGCTCCAAATTCTGTAGGTAAAACCACCTACCTTTGTAAGTAAAAAATCATCGTTGGTATATGTACCACTTTTCTTCAGAAATAGCTTTAAGTTTTTCCTGGAAATTTTCCCTTGTTGACCGTTTAATCCTTCGTAAGCGAGTTAGTTTTAGAATATTGATTTAAATTTCATCCCAAGGGGATGCTCTCGGATGCTCTCAAAATTCGGGAACGGGAAATTGAGATGGAAATGCAAAAATCCAACTTTTCCGATTCAACGCGCCCTTATCCTCTTTCCCCTGGACTACAATTTCTCTCTCTCTCTCACTCTTCGTTTCGTCTCTTGGAGACGTATTCCTCAACATCTCCGTGTGAGAATCGTGGAATTTCTCTATCCTATTTTCTATTTTTCCAAGAGATGTCAAAAGCTGCTGTTTTCCCGCTGTGTTTTCTTTATAAGGGTGGATTTGCCTCTCTCTTGAATTTCTTCTTTTCATAGTCTTCCTCTTTTATTTCCTCTTTACTTCCATATATTTGAAAGTTCTTATAAGCAACGGGGGTGTAATATATCATTGTAAGAAACGCCTATAACAAGACTCTGATGTGTTATGTCCATCTTCTTTCTCAAAATTTTGATGATTTGATAAATATATTTGGCCTATTTCATGATAAGTTTCGATTTAATGATAAAACAATGTATAAGAGAAAATGTATAGAGAGAGAAATTTTTTTTTTCATTTTATGGATTTTTCCAAGCTGTTTAACTAAACGAAATGGGACCAAATTAGTTGATTTTAGGAGAGGGGAGTTTTTCCAAGAGCGTTGTCATTTGTTAACGAAGAATTTTTAAAGGCTATTTGCGCGTGAAACTTTGTAGTTACCCTGAAGACTGAAGAGGGAAGTGGATCGAGGAAGTGTTGCCAAAGGCGGGAAAAAGGGGGAAAGAATATACAGCTTTAGCCTTGGCAAGACGCGCGCGGTGCACCATGTCTTTCGTCCTGACTTTTAATTGAAATTATTCGAGAGAAACTCGGGCAATATCGTCGTCTCCACTTGGAAAGGGGGGATTTAGGAATTACTGAAGATAGTTGGCGCGAGAGGAAGGAGAACAGAGAGAGAGAGAGCTAATTAAATTTTACTCCCGAGTACTCCCCCCTCCTGCAGTCATTAAGTAATTTAATTATGAAAAATCGATATCGAACACCAACCCAATTGGAAAAACACACCCGGTACGTTTCTTCAATGTTATTTGAACCAATTAATCGGCCCCATCGTTTTTTCGTTCTCCTTCATATCCGCAAAGTTTTTCAAATCGTTTAACTTTAAATAAATATTGAATTTGAATTAAACTTTGCGTGCTGATACATTGTTCAAAGTGATGTGATATCCTTAATAAACTGAACTATTAATGTTAGAGAGTTTAAGAAACTGACCTAAAAACGTACTAAAACGTTAAGCCTAATTTTAAAACGAAAATGGAAGATATATCTCCCGCCATAATGGAAAAAGATACTTTCTCATGGGCGCTGCATTTTTTCGGTCAATTTATTAAATTCTCTAATGTTTTCGTATTATATTTTCGTTGACACGAAACGCTTCTATAGAATTTCTTTTCCCACCCCTAATCCCGTTAAATTTTAAAAGTATTTTCTGGTATCAATGTCAAAATCTAATCAAGAATATATCAGCGAATTTTGACATACCGTGTATGAGAAATATTTATGGGGCTAAAAATATATATATTTATAGG
Organism: Phalangium opilio; assembly: GCF_054372755.1. Classification (NCBI taxonomy): domain Eukaryota; kingdom Metazoa; phylum Arthropoda; class Arachnida; order Opiliones; family Phalangiidae; genus Phalangium; species Phalangium opilio. Next base: position 11,382,550 of record NW_028324182.1, read on the forward strand.
CTTCTAAACCTTTCGACGCGAAGAAAGAAATTGAGACGCTTGGATATGTCTCGGCGATATTCTCTCCCGGGAAATTTGCCTGGGAAGATTCTCCGTTCGTGATAGTATCCAATTTCTCGTTCTCAAAGCCTATTATACCACCGATCCACGCTTCTATCCGTGGAAGCATCTTTCCCTCCACCCCTCCCTTTTACCTCCCTTTTAAAATTCGACGCTTTCTGCTTCGCTATTCTTCATTTCCTCCCATCTTCTTCTTGCTTGAAATATTCATAATTCCGGAATAAGTAATAGCTTCTCGCATCCCTAAAAAAGAAAAAAAGAAAAAATACTTTTTTATTATTCCTTTTTCCTTAATACTTATGCTAAAAAAACAGACCTTAATGTACAAGAGGTTGGACACTTCTCATTAGTATTTCTAGACAATTTCCCTCAATAACTTTATTGGTAGAAAAAAAAAAGGTTGTCAATGTTTTAGGATGAAGTGGTTTGTGATTAGATTTATGTTTATTGTTTGTTTCACAGTTTAAAGGCCGACTTCCCGCGAAAAGGGTTCTAGCGAACTGAATTTTTGCTTTCCCCTGAAGGAAATTCTCTTACCCCAGCGGGGATTCGAAAATCGGCACGGTCGCTCCATTGTTAGTCTCGATGCTCGGTTTTCAGTTCGCTAGAACTCTTTTCGATGGAAGTCGGCCTTTAAGATGAAGTTGTTTTTAGAAACATAATGGGAGCGTTATATTCTTCTATTATTCAATGAGCGTGCGCTACATGTAATGTCAAAGGTGATTTATTAACTGCAATTTGTTATAATCCAATCAAAAAACAACCCTTATACATTAGAGGCAGTATGAAGCCTTATCTCAGGGAGCTACCTCTTCCTTAGAATTAAATATTTCTCTAAACATATTGCATGTAGGCCTATACAATCAAAGGCCCTCTATTTATTTTATATTAAAAAAATTAATAAATAAAATTATATAAATAATCGTTTCACTGCAAAATTTAATGATCGCAAAACTAAGTATCCAAACCCTCCTTAAAAACTCGAAAAAATAAGAGGGGGGTAGAATAACCTAAGGGGTTCGTTCATACGCACCTCTTTTCACGTCTGCAAAATCGTACTGTGTAAAAATCGAAAGATTTGGAGCGAAAAAAATATCTCTTTGAACTTCTATATTCTAGAATAGATTTCGGGAATATCACTTCAGTTTCCGGTGAAGAATTTCTTCCTCTACATTACCATTAATGTTTTTTTTTTTTTTTTTGGAATTTTTTTATTTTTAGGTTTCAAACGATGATACTCGTATTATATTGAACTCCGAAAGAACGTTTTTTCAAACCCTATGGAGTTCGTAAAGTAATTGGATATTCTCTTTGAACTTCCGACGCTCTCATCAGGTAAGTTTTTATATACCTTTTCATATTCGTAACAGAGAAAGCTTATAAATATTCTGGGGTTTTTTTTGCGAACTTAAAAGCTCAAAACACTGAGGTTTCTTACTTCTTAGTGGTTACTCGAATTGTTATTTTAATTTTAAAACATTCACCAAGGTTTAACTAATGCATGCATTGAAGCGCATTTATAACTTAATTCTCGCGTAACAGTTCCCGGTATTCCGGGGTTTAGCTTTTCTATAAATTACGGCCCCGTTGCTATGACAACCAACCATCCTTGATTAAAAACCTAAGGGCTTTCACGGCGATGAGCGTGACTCGAGCAACCTCTACAAAAATAAACTTTAAGCCTTGGTTAAATATTTCAACGACTCTCTTAGATTACATCCGTGATCCTTTTTGCATTCTCTTTTCCGCTAGACCCACGAAAATCTTGTTAAAATTCGAAAAATTTATGCTTGGGACGCGTTTCGCCTTTTAAAATTACAGTACTCTCGTAGAAAAGATGGGGTTTCATCTCTAAATTGAGACAAGTGGTCTCGTTTCTCCATGCTAATTTAGCTCAAACCCCCTCGTGAACGATGGCAACGTGCGAGTTGACCATAAATTTTAACTTTAGGCTTAGCGATACGCATGCAGTGAGGACCGTCCCAAACGATTTATACAAGGTTTTAGTTTTATTGCCGAGTTATTTTAATTTTTAAAAAAAGATTCCGGAGTTACATTTTCGTAAATGGCTTTTGTGTCTTAAAAACGTATGATGGAGAAAAATTAGGTACTTCATTTTATTTAATAGCCAGTCTATTAAGGAATCAGTGTAGTAGTACGCGTCAAGTAGAACGGATTTATTCCGTGGTTTAATGTATCTACCAATATTATTGACTTGTTGCGACTAAGTCGACGTAAACACGGCGAATAGGTTGTAGATCAAGGAACGAAAATAAAAATAACATCAAAGTTTGCTCTCCAAACAATCCCCGGCAAATAGAAAAGAAAATAAGTAGGGTTAAAAAAATTGCAGCTGTTGTTGTTGTACCTAACCCTAACTCTAACCTATAAGCTTTGATGCCAGTGGAAGCTTTTTCCCTTCAAAAACTTATTTATATATAGAAAAATCGTTATATACAAAAATTTCCAAGGAGCTACCTATTTCCAGGAACTTGGTAGGCCTAAAACTCGTATCGGTTATATTTTAATCATATTGATTCCGGGCTGGAAAATACACGCTAAGAGAATTTAGTTAATTATTCCGTGAATATTAAACTGATAAGCAGGGGAATGTGATTTTAATCTCGTAATTTTAGTGCATTAAAACGTTTAGTAGAAGACTTTCAATATTTATCGAGAAAATGAATAAATTCCGACTAACTTTCTGGTACAGCGCGAGAGGTTTAAATTTTCTAAAATATGCGAGCCCCGATACAACCGTATACTCCTAACACATTTACCGGTGGAAAATATGAGAAACAAAGTATTGATGTATAATTTATTTCTCTCCGAAACGCGAAGGTATACGTACGCACGTGAATATTACTATTCACTTTTCCGCGAAAACGGAACGTGCTTCACTCGATACGTGTTTACAAAACTATGAAGTGGAAACTGTCGCTTCTATACAGCGTACGAACAAACTCCTTTCTTATTCCATAGCTATATTCCCTCGACTTTAATAAACCAGGCGCGTTATCCAACCGTCGTCGGTAACTTGTTGAAGTTTTAGTCTCGGAGAAACATTTCCCGAAAGCCTATTAAGATAATGGAGGAAGCGAAGGAAAAGTTACAGAGATATACTTAGATACAGAGCGTTTCGTAATTTGTACGAAAACCCTACCCAAGAAGTAAACAGTGCAGGCTAAAGCGAAATTGTGAGATAAGACATATACACGTTTGTGAGCGTAGACGGTTGTAGAAGTTTTCAATTAGATTTGAACGTAATTAAGACGAGTGACAAAAAAAAAGTGTGGTGCTCATTTAACAAAAGGTTATTTCGGTTTCTATGTCGTTACTGGAAACAATAGCAGACATTTAGTCTTATTAAATCTTGAAGAAAGTATATAAAGGTCAGTTTCTGGCATTCAGGTCCGACTGTTGACAATTCCTTTATTTCCGAAATGTCTTTAAAACTACGTGTTTAGTGTTTAAATCGATTTCCCCATTGCGTTACCAACCAAACCTCTATTTTTCATTTTTTTCTCAACAAGTTCTTGCTAAAAGTTTTTATTATTTATTTTTTGGTTTATATCAACCCTGAAATATGTACGCGCAATTCTAATGATTTTCGATACGCTGCGCTGGAAAAGATCCTGCATGCAGCCAATATCGGGTATGGCGATAAATAATGCAATATAAGGCTCGAAATATTGCTTGCCCCTTAAGTAAATCAACACTGAGCAAATCCTTACTCAGTCCATGCACTCGGAGCAGGCGCCCAGAACAAATGGTTGATATCGTTTTCGCTCCGTGCCTGGACGGGTCTTACTCTCGACTCTGAGAGTCGAAAACCTTAGACGGGTTAAAGCCACGCTATTGAGCGGTTCAGTCTTGGAGCCGCTCTCCAAGTTTACTATATACACTCGCTGCTGAGATTCGAAGAACACCCATAAGAAAAAATAAAACCTTAGTGTCCAGAGTCGTCTCTTCTGATGTCTATATTGGAACATGGTTTCTACAATGAAAAGAAAACAGTAAGACAACCAAGTCTAGGAAAGAAAGAAGAAAATACTTCATACAAAGAAAACTGGACCTACGACAGGGACAGATTGTGAATTTCCCGACATTAGAAGCTTGAGAAGTTGGTCAGAAGAAGGAACCTTTTCTTTCATCCACGAACATATCATAGAAAACCCAAGATGAAAATCCATCGGAAAACATCATTAACGGAATCATAATATAACGATTCATTCTTGGAAACAACTCAATCAACCTCAAAAGGTAAGCCCAGATATTTTCGTACCATATATTGACATTTTTTCTCTCTCATGTAGTCTCTCTCGCTTTCAATATTCTGTTTATAATACGCGTTGATCATTAATTTATTAGTTTTAGTTTTAAAACTCGTAAGAAAGTTCATTATTACTCGGAGAACGTGTCTTTGAAATTGCTTTTAAAACTTTCGCGTTCGAAATTGCGGGTCAACTACAAGCTTTAATAAACGATTTAGGGTGTTTATGGCAAGTTTAAACTGAAACTTTGTAATTTAGAGAGGTCGTTTAATCCGCTTACATCGTATCGTAAACTAGAACCGGTACGAATCGATAGACATGGCTTTTACAGAATCAAATTAACCCGATATTATCAACTGGTTTTTACGTAAACATTCATCTCACAAAATAGGGTTGAATTTGGGGTGACAACTTCGAGTTAATATACTTTTTCTTAAAATGACGTTATGCTCTCTCGCGTCATAAATTCTAATAAACAGGAGTTTCCCTTCTTGTTACTTAACGGGAGATAAAGCTATCGTTGAAAACTCCATAGGCTAATCCAAAGATTAATTTCTCCATAAAAGGACGCGACTCTAATTAAAGGTTTATAAGTTTATTATTTTTTTTTTAAAGAAGAGCCGCGGGTGTTAGTGTTAACGCATTCTGAGTGAGATAGGTTTTTATTATTCAGAAAAGTTCTCTCCCTCTCTCTCTCTTTCTCTCTCATAAAAGGGGTCACTGAGTTTCTTTGTTTTCCAAAAAGAATGTGAGAGGATGGGTTGATTTATAAGCCGAATCCTCCCACTTTACTAAACCCTATCAGTCTCTATCCTTTTCCTCTCTCTCTCCCTCACTCTAACTCTCTCTCTCTCCTCTCTCTTTAATTAGGCTCGGAGTCCCTAGGTATTTTTGGAGAAAAGAAACATTCTCTCTGAGGTTTCTCTCGAACCTCCCTCTTTAGTCTTTGTTGAATCTTATTTTTGAAGGAAATTCTTTTGAAACTTCTTAATCCAAGTGTATAAAAATGGCTTTAATAATAGTAGCATACACCGTAAATATTTCCAGATCAGGTTAATGGGAGAATTTTTGTGAATAGAAGGAAAGATACATTGAAAACTTGAAAAATGAAGACCTTTCGTAGTTCCTTGTATGATCTTTTATAAACCAAGCCTCGCTTTGTCTGTAGCTTCTTTAATATTACGTTCATTTCCTTCTCTGCAACTAAACTATAGTTCAGATTTAATAATTATAAATTTCGTAATACAAATCTGGTAAATGTAAAGAAAATACAGTTATCTGTTTCTTACTCTAATTCCTCGAAGCTCTTAAAACACTTAACTACACAGACACACGCATAATGGAAGCTTATTTGTTAATTTGTTTCGTAGCTAAAAGCATTTATAAATTTTTAATGAGTCATACACTGACGATGGAGTAAATTTTCTCCGAAATTTTGAAACCTGTAGTTTGATTATTTTCGGTAAACAAAGTATATATATAATCTTTTTTAAATTACTTACTGAGCGAAGTTAAAAGTAATTTATAATTAAATATTCTACAAGAGTAAAGAAACATCATCTTATTTAAGAATAATTGAATATAAATTCTTAATTTGGTTCAGGCGCTCCGACGAAATTCGCCTTGTTATTCAATGTTCCGCCTTAAAATTTATTTCCCAAAGGTATTGTATCTTTTCTCGAGGCTAGAGTTTCTCTATCTCTTCTAATTAAATAAATAAATACACGACTCTCTATGGGGGGAAGCAAGGATATATGGTGTTTGAAAGCTATATAAACTTTCGATAAACTAGCTCGGTGATTTATGAGTTTACGCCAACTGGGAGGATTATTCCGTAGACGGTTTAGTCGTTCTTCTCTCCAAAACACAAACGCGGGGGATTTGCCAGTCGAATAATTACTCATTTGGTTGAAGGGGGAAATTAACGGAGGATTGCCGCGCGCTGCCGGGAAATGGGTATAGAGTCCATATTAGGAATGCTAATTGCGTTTGAACCCGTGCCCTGACCCCTTTTAAAACCGTTTCCCATGCGGGGAATTGGAGGAGAGAGGAAATTGGAATCCCTGTCGGTAGACCTCCGCGAGCGCCCCACGTTTTCGAAATGTAGAATTTTCCGACTTATCTTTACCCAGGTTCGTCCACGTTATGTTTAGCTAGTAGCTTGGGGTAAATAATAATCGAGTGTTTTAACTTAAGATGCCTCAGCTGGAAGGAAATGCGTTAAATTAGAAATGAATTAAACTATAAACCTTCGTAGTTTTTTACTCCAATGATTGTGGTAGCTTGAGCCCCCTCCCTTTCTCTTAGACGAGGTTTTTCAATTGAAATGAGGCGCCATCTCAGGATGTCCCTAACTGTCCTATAGTATTAGTGAATTATATCTCCTAGGCGTTAAGCTTTGTCAAACTATAAGCTTCCTAGACACCAAATTTCCAAACGAAAGGGCTAATTCAAATCAACCCGAGCTTTTCCTTATCCTCCCGTCCGATACAAATTCGTTTAGCAGTCGACAAATTTCATTAGTGACGTGGAATCCTCGTCGCGAACTCGCGATACGCCGAGCGATTTCCAAATCGGAGCTCCCTTCGAATTCAAAGAGAGAACCATTAATATTGAGCGACTACGGTGTGTAATGCGTAATCGATAGGGATTTTCCTACGAGTCCTCGGGACTATACTTGCAAAACTTTAATACCGTATTACGTATCACCTCCCCGCTCAAACCCATCCCGAAATCCATGTCCCTTTCCGTATGACGGTATATAAGGAAATTCTGTAATCTTGACTAGTAGAGGAAGCTAGAGCTTTGAAAAGGTTGTCGAATGTCGAGTACTTCCTGACTTTGCATCTCGAATTAATTCCAGTGTGGATCTTCCTTGCCTAGCAAGATTTAAATTTTAAAGTAAATTCCCCCGTATTATATAGACCATTTCGACAAAAGGTAACGCCAGACTTTGATCTCTACGTTCTGAGAACTAGAATCAAAGGCGAGAGAGAGATGTCTCTCGATTTCTCTCGAAATAGCTCATTCCCTTCCTGACGGATAGAGCTTGTTATTATCCGATGGGGATTGAATAACTTGAAGTGCATGGGATCCGATTTTTCATTGTTTTCCATTTTATAGAAGAGGACCTTAGTTTTGCTGAATTTATTTAAATGATGGGGTCACGGTTTAAATTTCAGTTTAGGGTTTTGTGATTTGAAAACTGATTTACAAGCGTAATTTCAGTGCACTTTGCAAGTATTTTCTCTTAGGCTGTTTTTGTTAGTAACGCATTTTCCAACGGTGCTTTTTTCGATATAACACGCTTCTACAAATGTTATATTCCATTTCCTTATAAATATATATATGTATCTCGCGGGTTTTCTTTTATGTTATTATTACAGAACGATTTTCTGAATCCCAAAATATCCGTAGTAAAGTGTATAAAAATAGTTTTTTATTTTCGCTAGCATATTTCTACCATTGCCGGGGATCAAAATCGTGCTTCGATTGCCATAAAACTCGCGCTAATATTGTATTTAATCGATGGCGCTCTTGTAGTAAAGCTCTTTTGTGGTTTTATAAATTGCGTTTCTTTTTTTTTCATCATCCCATTTTATTTTTTAAGAATGGTGGCCGCCTAAAAGAGCTTATTTCTTCTTGAATCTCCTCTCGGTTCGCGCCGTCTCTCCTAGTTCTCTGTTCACTACGTGACTCTAAAACATTTCGAGTCGTTTTCGGAATACCGAACAAGCAGTACCAACTCCAAACTAGCCTCTCTGAAAATTTCAACCTATCTAGTGAGAAAAGGACAGAAATATATATATTTCTCGCTAGAGGTTTCTAAAGAGCGTACGAGGGTTTATTTTTTAGTTCTCTTTTCTTTTCGCGGAGCATTTGGTCCTGAAATTACAGAAATCTCCCATGAATATTGAATTCTAAGCTTCCTGGCGACAAAGGACTCTTCTTTTACAAATATAATTCCGTATTCATGACATAAATGAATATATTATTGGGATGGGCTGTATACCCGGGTAGAGAATTTTTTTCTCTCTCTCTCTATCTTTAACTTCGTATTATATTTGTGGAATGAAGTAAAGTAAACGAAGACGCGTAAACATTTCACAAGAGAGGAAGAGACGCGATGAGGGTGGGATTTTAAGAGGAGAGAGAGAAAGAGACTAAGAGAGGATGAAGTATTCGTTCTTTTATTTAATTTTTCTCTGCCGTTTCCTGGAACTTTTTTGTGTGTGTCAGTCTTATGGGAGAGGGCACTAGGTTGGTTAGAACTTTAGTTTGAAAGAATCTACGGAGTAGAATTGCCCAATGAGATCTTTTACTGCCGTTTTTTTCCTATATATATTTTTCCGTTTCGCTAACGTTAGAACATTCTTTTGATGGTCTGGGAATGAAATTGGCCAGCAATTTCGAAAGAAAGTTTTCTACGTGATGATATTAAGCGTATCTTTTCTACGACTCAACAAATTCTTCTCAAAATTATTTTTTGTACAATCGCGAGAGAGAGAGAGATACTCCCGAGAGAAACAATGTCAAAGTTTTATCTTTTGTGAACTTCTCAGGATTTTCCTGGTTTTTAACTTTATATGATTTACTTGTTTAGGATCGAGTTCGTTGGTTTGAATGATTCAGCTAAAATGGTGGTCGCAGGTGTGGAGGATTGAAGAACGATCGAGGGAAGGAGGCCACTCTCTTCTATCTCCGGTGATTTTTAAAAGCTCGTTTTCCCACGAAGCTCTTCGCGTTATCTCCAATCGATTCACCGCCGACATCTTTGAATGGATGAAAACTTGGTTATTTCACCTCGAACATCAATTTTCGTTTGTGTAGAACGAGAACGCGGTTGGAGGTGACGCGCCCGGTCACCATGTCTGGTGAACGAAGGACGTTCGTGGTCGGGCCAGTAACCGCCACCCTTTTGCTCCACGGGCTGGTCATTTGCGCAGGATCTCTTTGGGAGATGTCCTGTCCTCACCTTTGCGTTTGCGTGGTGAAAGGATGGGAGTTTTTGAGGCTGGACGCCAAGACTATCAGTTGCGAGAATTTGACTTTTTCCTCCGTGCCCGAAAACATTTCGACCGAAGTGGAAGTGCTGAGTTTAAAAGCCAACGCCATCGGTCATTCTCACGACTACGCCCTGGTCGAGCTTCTTCACCTGCGAAGATTGATGATGCTGGACTTGAGTTGGAATCGTTTGCGAAATTTTCGGAGCGCCGGTAGTTTCTTAGAAAGTTTGCGTTACTTGAATCTGGGATACAATTGCCTGGTTCATGTCGAAACGGGCTCTTTTCGCAGTTTCGTCAATTTGGAATACCTGAGTTTACGTGGTAACCGTATCGGGGCCGTTTCTCCCATGGCGTTTGAATTACCTAAGCTGAAGACGATTGATTTGAGCGACAATAAATTGGCGGTGATAGCGTCGCACTTCTTCGCCGAGTTGACGGATTTGCGTCGCTTGCATCTGTCGGGTAATCACGTTAATAAATTGACGGAAGCTATTTTGACGCATATGAACGACGTCGAGCTGATTGATTTGGCGGAAAACAAGATTAGCCGAATCGAAAGCGAGGCTTTCCGCTTCGTGGAGAGAATCGGTGAGCTTCGGCTTTCCGATAACCATCTGCACGAAATTCCCCATCAGGCGTTAGAATCCGCGGCTTATCTCGGTCGTTTGGAAATTTGTCGCAATCCGCTTAGAATACTGAAACGAGGCTCATTCCGCAACGTCCGCGTCGAAGACGTCGTTGTTTGCTCCAACCGCGATCTCTCGGTCATCGAGAGAAACGCCTTCGAAGGGATGCCTCGCGTCCGCAATATCACCGTCTTCGACAATAGAAATCTAAAGTTCGTTGAACCGGAAGCCTTCGCTAATAATCCCTTCCTGGAATCCGTCAATTTATCGAACAATAGTCTTTACTCGCTTCGTGAAGACGCGGTTTCCGGTTATGACCGCTTGGATGCTCTCATTTTGAGCGGGAACCCGCTAAAGTGCGATTGCTCCTTACGATGGCTGCAAAACGTATTCGCGAACTCTTCTTCGTTAAGCAACCTCGACGAAATTCGTTGTTGGTTAGACGGTCAATATGTTTCTTTGGATTCTTTAGAACCATTTCCCGCAGTATGTCAGCCGACCGTCCTTCCTATCTTCCCGGAGACGGTCTCACTCTTACCCAGCACCAGTTTATCCGTTCACTGCTCCGCTTCGGGTCTCCCATATCCGACGGTGTTTTGGGTGGCCCGAAATGGCACCCCGGTAAAAAGTGAGGAATGTTGCTCGCGAATTTACTCCAAAAATAGTGTTCTTAACGTTCGCTACCTACACACGGAGGACAGCGGCGTTTACACTTGCGTGGCGGAAAATTCGTTGGGGATGGACACGAGGTCCTTTCTCTTAAACGTGAAAGACTTGAACGTTCGAATTATTCCAGTCACTGTTACTTCGACCTACGTGACCTTGTCGTGGAACTTATCGTCCGGTTTGGCCAATGATTTTGTTCTTCAGTACAAGACGCCGGAAGAGGACGTACTCTGCAACAAGACCATCTACGTGGGAATCAAAACGCACTCGTACACGTTGAGCGGTTTGCGACCGGGTCGGGTTTACACTATCTGGTTGGGCATCCAACGCGACGAATACGTCATACGACTGAGTAACGTCCGAGTGCGAACGAAAGAGCACGGCTTTCTATTGATGCTGGGAATCCGTACCAACTATTTGAGCATCGTTTTGGTGGCTGGATGCGCGGGAATGATCCTGACCACGTGTATCTGCGTGTGCGGGATACGAATCTTCAGATGGAAGATACGTAAACACACGGAAATGGTGTTAACCGATAACATGTCTCAGCGTGGTTTCGCCAAGAGCGAATCAGCCACTTCCGATCTAGCTTTTATGACATACGTTAATGTGGCTGACGAAGCCGTGCTAGTTGGCAACGACGATGAAAGTTACGAATGAAATATTCAATTAAACTTTTCGTATTTGATTAAAAATTCTAACGTTTATACGATTTCGCGTCGTGCTATGAATTTGCGTGATTCTCCCCATTTGGATAATGAGCTCTCTCGCAAAACCATTTTATCGATCCAGGTTTCTTTGTCATTAATACTAAAGAAGTTGAACACTGTCGAGAGAATTGAATAAATTCATAGTTATTGAGTGACGCGGGAGTGAATAGAAAATGGGAATTATTTTTATCACTCTGTACACATCGATTTTAGAGGTTACTGAACCTTGAATATACGATCAAACGTTTTAGCCCTCTCTCCCATCACACTTTAGAATAACGTACGTTTTTAAACCACATTCCAAAAATATACGAATGTAAAAAAAAACGACTGAAAAAATCACCGAACCTTAAATTTCACTTATTGACAGTAGAGTAAATCTTTTTTTACTTACACGAAAAAAAAGACAAGTTTAGAAATGACAGGAGACTGATATTCTTTGTATCTCGGTCGAGTAAGAAAAAAATGTATATATGATATGTATATATATATATAATACAGATTTCATTTCTCCTCTCCATGTATTTCAAATCTCAAATTAATTCATCGAAGCATCTTCAATTTAATATTTCTCAAAGATAAAACTTTCGCTTGTGTTGAATTTAAGCTCTCTACGAAATTGAAAAGCGAAAATAGAGACATTATTCCGCTAGGGCGTGAAAGGAAACGCGATAATGAGGTCGAGAATTTCGAAGAAGTCTTCGATAAAAGTGTTTGGCGGCCAAACAGAGGGCGGGGGGAGGGGAGGTTATGGCATGGTTCCGCTCTCTTCTGGAAGACTTGCCGCCGTTTTGAGATGATCCGTTGTTTTTAGATGAGCGTCTCTCTTTCTCTTTCATCTCTCTTCATCCTCCCCAACTCTTTGCCGAACGGTCCTTTGTAAAATAGATATCCCTGCTGGATAGAAAGTAGCCCCTTGAAAGCCGAATCTGTTTTCTATTTTGGTGGGAAAGCTCAACTATGGTACAAGCACGAACCTCTCGCGCCACTTGAAAGCCTTTTGCCCCTATCTTTAAGTCTGGAAAACTCCACGACTCCCTTTTCTAGAACCTACCCCTTCTTTTCATTCTTCTTCTCAACTCATCCACCCTTCTCGGAGGCTCGCGATCATTGATTTTAGGCAGCGATGACACCTTGATATGTCGTTCGTTTTAAGATCAAGTTGGTCCTATCCACTATTTTTACCGCCTTTTTTTATCTTCTAAGAAACTATCTATCCCCTATATTCGAACCGCGATTTATCTCTATCTGTTGAAATATCTTTATCTACCTCTGGAGAATTTGAAGATATTTTTTAAAATGGAGCACCACTCTTAAATTTGATAAAGAGTGGTGTGGAAATAATAATACCGCGTCTCTCTTTAAAACCGAATACGAATGTAAATCCCTTAAGCTTATTCGAAGGTGGAAAATCTTTTTATTCTAGAACCAATTTTAAAACCCTTCTAAACCAATTTCAAAGAGGCTTTTTTTACACCAGATAAATTGCTAAACAAAAATTTGTTAAGTACCGTCTAACGTGATGGAAAAAATAATAAAATTCTTTACGTTAAAACCCATTATTTTTTTTAAAAAAAAGGATTGGGAATGTAGAAAAGGGTTACGAAACTCGCATTAGCTCTCAAGGAAACGAGACTTACTTTATTGCAATGGAGAATGCGTTCAGCTTTTTGTTTAATAACTCATAAATTAACGCTAGCAAAAAATTGCCGAAACATTAACTCTGAAGAACACTTAAAGGCAATGTGAAGCAAAAATATTTATTTTGCTTATTTGATCCCACTTAAAGGAGTAGCGCTACTAAGAGTCCATAGATATTTTGCAAAGATAACATTGGATAGAAATTAATTTTAACGTTTCCTTTGGCATCTTCTCTACGATGTATTAAAAAGAAGAGCAACAGATTTAGTAGTAAGAATAGAAAAACGGAAGTTAATATTATTCCTTCCGCAAAGTTAGTTTCATTGATGAAAAACAAAATATGATTGATTGATCGTTAATGCGCAGCGTCATCTCTTCTAGACTCTCCTCCAAGCATACCTTATTTATAACGAAAATGTTTTTCTTTACCGCTCCATCTTCTGTAGATGATTTCCAGGGCCATTTTGGTCGCTACTCTCGCACTAGACCAATGGCTATTGTTTTATTTAGCCCTGACCCCTTCTCAGTCACCCTATTCCGGCGTAGAGTAGCGGTCTCTAACCCCTCCGGGTAGATGAGACAAAAAGTTTTCTATTTTCGGCCTCATCCTGAACACACACACTCTCTCTCTCTCCTCCTATTTATTCTCTTTGATCGAAAGAAGGGGAAACGGGGGAAGGGGATGAAGAAAAATCGCGACCAAATATTCGGTAATCAAGGAGAGCTAGGCTATCTTACGTATTGATCATTGTCATTGGTATTTTTCTCCTCTTGGAAACTCTTGTTCCTTTTTTCTTTTAGCGTTCTAACTACGCTCTCGGGCACCGCACCACTTCCGGATACATCGATTGGGCGCGTAATCACGTGAGTTATGACGAGATTCTGGTGATAACCATCAGGCTAGCCACACGATGAATAAAAGGAGAAGGGAGAGAGAAGTGACTGTTAGAGGCTGGAAGAGGATGGGAAACGGGGCAGAGAAAAATGTGCGTTGTCACGCTCCGTTCCGTTCCAGCGCCAATATTTTTCACCATCCTCGTCTTCCTTCTCTTTGCTTTCACCCTAGATACTGCATGGCAGTCTTTGAGAATTCTGCCCTCCAGCTTCGATAATAATTTTGACGAGTCGATCGCTTATGGCTCGCCGATTTCGCTCTTTCCTTCGTTTCTTCTTATTTTCATTTCATATCCTCATCATCTCAGACTTATGCCCTCTTACCCTTTCTCTTTGATAGATTTTTCTTTTTTTTTTCGCTCTGGGGTTGATTCGCGGTTGCTTTTTTTTCTTAACCACGTTCCCTTTTAATTTTTTCATTTTATTGTAATAACACCAGGGATTTCGTTTGTGGCGCACGTTTTTACCAATATGCAAAATTTGCATATATCTTTCAATCCCAAATTGCTCCATTTCTTTTAGTTTGCTTTTAAATAAAATTGAAATGTGTTTTTTTTTCTTCTAAAATTTCAATCGGTTTTCATTTCTGGTGTGTATTATCATGGGCTGGTACGTCACTTAGCAAAAATATCTTACTCTTTAATCAGTTTAATTTAATGATCACTTCTTTTGATAAGTAAGCGCTTTAATTGTTACGGATATGAGTTAATTAGGTCTTTCAGACTAATTACGGCTAAGTAAGGATTTTTTTTTTGGTTAAATTTTCATGTAGTAAAAATTACTGGCGTTTTTATAATTGTAATGTTTCTCAGTTCAAAACTTCAGACCTAAAGGTTGGTTATAGCTGGTGTCGAAAGGGTTCTCATTTTAGTTAAGCTCTTTAAGTCGTTTTTAAAAACAGTTGAAAGGCTAAGATACGACGGGAGCTCTCTTTTAGCTATAGAAACTTTCTTTCTTAATTAAAAGGAGGATTAAGCTTTAGAGAAAGTAAAGAAGACCAAGAGCATGCTTGGATGATGATGAGGGATGGAGAGAGATTGGAAGAGGAGAGGGTAGTAACGATTCTCGCAGACTGCAGTAACGAGCTAACTTTTTTCGATACTTTAAAGTATGCCTATTCAGCTTTAGAAATAAATTCAATCTATTCTTTTCACGAAGCTCGTTCATCTTTAATTGGTCCTTTTCTTTTCGTCTTCGAAAGGGATCATTAGAAAATCGGTTTTCAAAGATCAAAAGACTATGGAACTAAATTTACAAAATGAATCGATTTCTATATTTTTCTAAATTTCTATTGGTTCTAAATGATTTAGGACAACGTAACCTGTAATTTAGGTAGAATAGAATGTCTTTAATTTGACAATTAAGGTCACTCGAAATACGATAAATTCCAACCTCTACTTTCGACTTTTAATTTCCTCTCCAAACTGAAGTGTGATTGGATTAGTTTTCAAATGAGATTTAATCATTAAAATGTTTGCCCCTTTTACTGGAATTTAATTACGATCGATATTGATATCGGGAAAGATTAATCGGTCTGCTATAGATCGCGAGGCGTTGAAACTCTGTAATCCTTTAATAATTGGGAACACAATAGGCTTTTCTAAAACTACGGACGGAAATTGGAACATCCTCCCTGTTCAGT
Source organism: Phalangium opilio (assembly GCF_054372755.1). Lineage (NCBI taxonomy): Eukaryota > Metazoa > Arthropoda > Arachnida > Opiliones > Phalangiidae > Phalangium > Phalangium opilio. Next base: position 11,398,069 of record NW_028324182.1, read on the forward strand.
TTCGTGTTGTTTTATTATTTTCCCTTAGTCTTCCTCGCTTCCACTCCTGGGGGAAACTTTTGTTGATCTTATTCTTGGACAATCTTAGGCCTAACGACGCGATGGCGTGTGTTGCGTAGTTGGCTTGCCCAATCTCGGGTCTCAATCCAATTAAGGAACTCTCTTCATCTTACTCTTCTTCTAGTTTACTCTCAAAGAATCCTAGCTCCCTGTCTCTCTCTCTCTCTCTCTCTCCTCCGATAATCAAACAATCATTCAGTCCATTTCTTTTTGACGCCACTTTCCCCTTTGCCACCACCTTGCTGCGAATGACGTGATTTTCCTTCTGTATTGAGTAAATGGTCCTATTCAATTCCCCGGACGCGTGGCAGAACCGAACCAAAGCATCTTCTTTATTAAGTTGCCAAGGCCCAGATTCGTTTTATCCCTAAATCTGATATTTCCGGAGTAAATACTGACACCTAAGCCGTTCGCCTCTCTCCCAATTCTTATAGAATCCAGTGGAACTGTGTAAGAGGATCAATTCGTCAGTTGTCAGATTAAAGAAGGGGAAGTTATTTAAGCCTTATGTTTTCAATTATTTCAGATTAGTTGTTAATCAGTGTAAGATCAAAAATGTTCTTTGAAGAAAGTTATCTTTAGAGATTAATTTGTAAAAGTTTCATCTTGAAAGGTAAAGCAGTATCAGTTGAATTGTGACATGCAAAGTCTCTACACAAGAGGCTATGACACTGAATTCAGTCGCCAACGTTTTGAGTGAAGAAAATCAGTGAAAGTTAGCACTATATTTAACCTTCCTTTATATTGCGAATCCTTTTATACACACAAACCTCACATTCCTTCAAAAAGGTTGAAGAAAAAAAAAATCAAAATCGATCTTCATTGGTATTTCTCCCTGCACACATCTCTCTTTTTTTTTTCTTCTGACGTCCATGATGCGTTAACAATAAGCCGATCGGACCAAGCAAAAATATGTAGTAGGGGAGACTATAAAGGCCACCATACACTTCATTGATTCTCTCCGTTGCTCAATCTTTGCCCCATCCATGGAATGCGCTTATCCCGAAGTCCTGACAGTACTAAAGACTAAAAAAGACAGGGGGTATGTATTGGCTAACCCCAGTTCGACATAATTTGTCTACACGCCTCATATCGACCATCATATTGAAAAAGAATCCAGGGGGGAAAAATGTATTACGTGCGGTTCCTTCCTTAAGCTTCCTTCCTACTTTTAATGATGTATCAGATATGAATATATTTAATTATGAAATGAATATTCAAGTGATTTGAGAGCTGCAGATAACCATTGCTTATAAGTTATATTATACTAGATGATAAGGTGTGTTTGATTAAAACATTTTAAGGTCCATTTGGTAAGCGTTTCCTCTTAGCATTCAAATTCAATGACCACCCAATGTTAAATCTATTTTAAACTTTGATATCCCTGGCTCCGGTTGATACAGGTAAAATTACTTTTCACTGTTGAAGATTGGATAATTCACATGTTTTCTTTTATCTTTAAAACTACTACCTGCATCCCAAAGTATATTTTGCAATTATGAGCGGTAAATAATAATAGCTTTGTGTTTCAAAATACATTCTTCTAAATTTAGCTCGAATTCCTGTTAAATTTGAATAATTTCTAAGCTTGGTGATTAGTGTATTTAGCAATATTCCCGTTTGGCTAAAAATAGGGTATTCAAGAATTAATTAGGTCTCCCGCGGGTTTACAATTTTCTTTGTGTAATAGACCACTAGGCAAAGGATTCATTCCTCCCCCATCTCTCTAATGCAAATAATCGCGAAAGCCCGGATTTCCTTTAGTTTTACGAATATTCTAGCAGTAAACTTTAATGAAATCAAAGCTAAAAGCTTGTTAAATTGCACGGAATCTATTAAGGGATTTCCCCGTTTTAAACTCATCTCCTTAATTAAAGGTATAGCCACGAACGGATGTAAGGAGAACGATAGGGCAAAGGACGAACCATCCGCCTTCTCAGACTAATTAGGCTTCTTTTAATCGGATTTTTCCGTTTTTCCTCGCTAATTGCGACGACTCGTTTATTAACGAGTTGTTCGCCTCCGTCTTTCCGTTCCCCTTAGGCGGTATAATTATCAACAGCAGTACGCACTTCTTTACTATTTCGCGTCAGTTTCCAGCCTTCGTACTTCTTAAAATATTTTGTTGTTGTTAAGAATATTTATTTTCGACTTTCGCAAAGAAAACGTTAATTGGAGAAATGATCTTACTGAGCACCATACCTTCAACTATGGCATTTACAATTTTTCACGCTGAAGAATGATTTATTTTTAGATTAAATAATATTTTACTAAGTGATTATTGCGCAAAACAGAGTTAAAATAAGTGATCCAATGGGATTTTTTTCCGAGTCCCAGTTGCACAGTTTGTTTTGTGTATTTAGAAAGAGAGAGAGTCATTCCGTTTGAGTTGTTTTCAGTTCATGAAAGCTTTTTGGTCCCCCGTCTCTCAGTCTTTCAGTATTATCTTAACCTAAAAGGAAGAAATTGTTTGCTCTTTTAAAATCCCTTTAATATAGTTTTCTGTCTTAAGGGGATGTTTGGTTTCTTTTTTTCATTTTCTTTTGTTTGTTTCATGATGGCAGAAATCTCTAGAATAAAAAACAAATATATATGATTTCTGTGTGTATGTGTGTGTGGCTTTTGAAACGCGATTATGAAGAGAGTAGTTTTTGAACGATCAAGGAAGATGAAAAGTTAGGGTTAAGAAAAAATATATCTTTTCTCTCTCTCTTTGGTGATGTTGGAAAACAATGAAAATTGCGATTACATAAGGCGGATTCGATATGGCTTTTAAAAAGGAGGGCTTGATGAAAGAAATAAAGAAAGGTTTTGAAGGGGGTGCATGCTCGCAATCTGTCACTAAATGGGTGGAGACTTCTTTCTCTTTTTTTTTTATTTGGAAGAACTTTGCACGCGTATCCCACTTTCAGGAACCAGGAAACTTCCGATTTTTTTTCTTTGATTCCCCGACATTTCTTTCCCATCTTTTCTAGGACATTTTTTTTACTGTTCTTTAATAGAAAATAGTATATTTTTTTGGGGACATACAAAACCAACTGCCACCAAAGTTTTTTCTATATCTTATTTCTTCTTTTCTTTGAAAAATAGAAAATAATATACCTATAGTTTAAGGATGTCCCAAAGAAAAAAATTATATCTTTTTAAATTCCGAAGTAATGAAATGTGAAAGATTTCGTTATTTTTGATAACCTTAGTTTAATCAAATTCACTTCTTAAAATTTTAGAAAATGTGACATCAAAGAGGGGGAGTAGAGGGCTTAGCTGGAGTGTTCTCTCTTTGAAAATATTCCTCTAAGCTTCCGTTGTGCGCGCGCATCTTTCTCTGCTCTCTTATTGGTTGAAATGCAGTGAACCGAAATATTAGAAGGACAATGTAACAAATAAATAAAAAAGAAAGGCGAGAACTCCAAAAACGCCTTGTTAAAGTTGCTAACTTCAACTCCCCTTCTTTATACCCTCTTTGATGCCATAGATATTTCTGTTTTGCATGATGTTTACTAAGAGGAACTGACTTGAAAAATAAAATGCTCCATTGCGAAAGTATGTTCTGTAGATAAGGACATAAACTTTTCGTTCGTACATATCAAAAATCGGAAAGAAAATAAAAATTTAGTATTCCAATATCGTCTTCACAAAATTCTACTGGTCACAACACAAACCAATGAAACGTTTCCCTATACGATGTTTTTTTGAATACAGTAGTTTCCTAGTCCTCTCGAATTTAAAAAAAAATTCAGAGTAGAAAAAAAAATTTGAAGGATTTGTTGTATAAGTAAAAGCAGTATTTTTTTGTGAAAAAGGCGGTTACAGATGTGACTCGAAACTCAAACATGTCGGTAAGTTCCCTCCCTAAAAAACTTTTTCCTTCTTTCATTGTTTGATTTTTTGGTTAAAAAAAGGTCTACCGGCCCGAGAATTCTGAGAGTAAGAATGTCTTCACACTATATAAGAGTTGGTTCTTTTTTTCCTACGGCCTCTCCGGCTATGAAAGTCAGTCCACGATCGAAGCCTGAATAGAGTTACAACTACTATCTAGTGACACACTCTCTAACCAAGTCGACACTTTGATTCAATTCAGCCGAACTAAGAGAACGAATCGAGCGTGTAAAAAAACCAATTCTTATACTCCTTTGAATGTAGCAGCCGTAGAAGTGTTGGAAGAAATCCGAGGTGACCCCTGAACTCTGGCGGGATTTCGTTTTACAGGTATAAGAGGTCGAGGACCCTTTTTTTTTCTTCTCCTCTCCGCTCGAGAGCGCCTTCCTTCGCTTCGCTGCTTAAAAACAAATACGAAGGATTCCTGAGTCCAGGCGTGAGAGTCCCTTTTTTTTTGCTTCAGGTCCTAAGCCCGTAATATCGAGGGATTGACGGATCCGGCTCTGGGGTTAAATCTCTCTCGCTCTTTTTCTTTAAGAGATCTATATAGGAAAGACTCATCTTTCGGGACCTCCCGATCTCGGGATTGGCGCGCGAGCGACCCCTGGCATCTTTCTCTCACTCACTCCTCCTTCTCCATCTCGTTCATCATCCCACCTTCTTACAATCTTCCGTCTTGAGGAGATTTTTTCTTCTCTCTCTCTCTCTCTCTCTCCCTTTTACTGCTGGATATAAATCCCTAAAAATCCCCGCTTCCAAAAGAGAAATACATATAGAAACCAACAAAAGTATTCCGACCACCGAAATATGGACTAGTTCCCATCTGTTTTGTTTTGTTTATATATATCCTGTGTTGTTTTGTTTTTATGATCTATTCCTTTTCTACATACGTAAAAGGTTTTATGATTGGAGGGTATTTTTGGATCACTTGATACCATATACTTTGAAATATCGATACCTTCTCCATGTACTGAAAGTATGTCTCATAAAAATATTTGTTGTTTTATATCCCTGCATAGAGAAACATAACGAACGATGCTTGTTCGAATTTTTTACCGGATTTTATACTTCAAAACATTTATTTATTTTATTTATTTATTGGAATTGAGGGATAGGGTTGCTAAGCCAAATTGACTTATGTTTCTTCATTAATAACCCCCACCTATTTGTTTCTAATAAGCCTTTAATTTTAAATTGAAGAGAGAATTTGAACTAGATAGATTTTTTTAATTTAGTACCATGTAATATTTAAATAGTTTGTAGTTATATATTCATTAGTTTTGAACTTTACCTTTTTTATGAATAAATTAATAATTAAATGCGAACGGGACGTAATTGGACGTTGGTCCGGGCTCTCTAAGCGAGCAATATTCGTTCGTTTTAGTGGGTAAAAGTTTCCTTAGTACTCTCTTTTTTTCTTCCTGAGGGCATAGATCCTTCCTTATATACGTATTCCCTTCTCTCTCAGTTGGTCCTCTAGTCGTCTCAAAGATCGAGAGTGAAGAGGAAGATATTGGAAGGAACCCTTCTAAGTTCCTCATAATGGTAAAAAGGCGCGCAATTTCGGTTGGGGTCGCGACGAGGCTATGTTGGCACGAAATGGCCCCTAAAATGACGTGTCCGATCGTTCACCGCTCGCCTCGCGCGCGCCTACGACCAGACCCCTTCACGATAAGCGAGGTACCGTGGAACACGAGTCCCGCAACATCAATTACCTATTTTCCATCCCGCCTTCTCTCGGAGCTAGTCTTTCCCGGACTTCTATCATCTCTCCTCTTCCTCCACACGGTCTAGGAAACCAATAAAAATCTTTTAGGGAACGGGGTGGTATCGGTGTGATAAGTCCTTTTATTACATTGTCCTTTTTACTATCGATATTAGCCTCTTGGTTTATACCCGGATATTTATACCCTTTATTCACTTATATTATTTTATTTTGCATATGCAGTTTGGAGAAGCCGACAATTAGGGTGAAACTATCTAGTGTGTTTCTTAGCAGCGCCTGTTGAAATGTTTAACCCGCAATATAGTAATGTTTTGGGTGAAGCAACAATCCAGGGGTAACATACAGTTTTTATTTTAAAATTTTTGCTAAGTAAATAGAGACCATACAAAATTTTGCAATTAGGGAGCGAGGCAGGCTTAATATTGGTATGTAGGGTTCCATTTTGAGACACAGATTAGAAAGGAGCTCCTTCTATCTTCATAAATAAATACCCCTTTATTATTAGACTAAATTTAGGCCAGGACGTTTCTAGTTCACCCATATTTACTTATTTTATTTTTTTCCCCAATACATTTCTATTGATTTATTCATATTTTTCTTGACCTATTTTACGGAATTTATATCATTATAAATCGATTTATCTACTGACATGTACTTATTTCACCTTTATGGAGTATGTTCTCTTTTCAAATCAATGAAAACTATTGATTTTACTTCAAAACAGTAGTGGGCTCCATCTACACACCATCTACTCTCTACATTTTAAATCCAAAATGTTCCAAACCTCATGAATATTTAAATTAAATGTTAAATTAAAATTTGAGATTTTTCGTCTTTATGGAGAGACGATATGTAAATGAGATTTTGAGTTTATTATCGAAGCACCGTGCTTTAACCCTTTCGTCTCAAGGTTCAAAAATAATAATTAGAATGGCGAGGTTATTAATACCGTCAGCAGAAAAGTGTCTGTATTTTTAAAATTGGGCGTGGATCGTAAATATAAATCATTGTTGCCAAAATTCACTCCCTTTTACTAAACATAGACTGGTCAAACCCGGGAATGACCGCAACCCCATGAGACTATATTTAGACTGGGCTATGATAGATAAGATAGCTCTCAAATAATCATTATTTTTGTCACGATTCTTGGTGTAACTTTAGCTTTTAGTAAATTATTAAACCTAAAGGTCATTAAATGTTGGAGTTAGTTTAGACTCTAAGAGTTCTATTTTTCTTATTATACGGTACAAAGTTTTAAATTATATTCTAAGGCAAATTAAGCCATGAATTTATAAATTTCAACATGAATAATTACTAATTATTAATCCAGAAAACTTTAATGAAATAAATAATGGCTCTTTAATATATCTTGAAAGCTACAATAATCATGAATGAATTTAGTAAATTCTTTGTGAATTTATCATTTTTCCAAAACTTTGCTGTAACCAAGGTTAATCAATAGTTTCATACTGGCGAGCGAGACTTTGCATATTTCAGGTAAGCCTTTGTTCCTGACTTAGCTTGACTAGGTCTTTTACCCGCCCGCTAGGTTAATGATGTTTTACTAGAACATATTACTATTTAGTCTCACAAACTCTCTCCTCTCCTTTACAGAGCTTGTTATCGATTATATTTTTGGCTTAATTTTTTGATCGAAACAGCCATTATCTCTTCCATAAATCGTTTATTAACGATTATGGTTTTATATTTTCCACCGTAATTTAATCACTCTATCGTTATATTTCGTTGTTAGCGATCATTATCGTCTTCGTTTATAAATTATCTCTATTAAGAATGTCTATATTTGAAAGGTCAGGTACCGTTTATACGTAAGAATATCGCGTGATCGATTGTGAAAGGGGAAGTTCTCGAAGAAGGTTCGAAGTTTTTCTTTTTCTTATACATTTCTTTTTAATAATGCAAACGTTGAAGCCAATGTATAGAGAAGATCTAAGATGTTACGTTACATTCAGGTTACTGATGCGTTTTTATAAGGTCTGCCTCCAGAAGTAATGGTGATATAAGAGTAGTGGACTTAGATAATGGAGACAAAGAAAAGACGGTTAGACCTTTAAAGAGACGTGCACGAAGACTTATTGCTAATTATCTATCGGTTTTATCTAAATTCAATAGAAAGCGATAAAAATAATTATTGTAATTAAACGTAATGAATTGTTTGGTAAAATATTTACGTAGGTAATCGTGTCAGGAGTTTTAGTAACTTATAAGGCCCCGAACCAAAATATTTTCTCGGCAACTAGTACTTAAGTCTGTGGGTTAGCAGTGAATGGATTTCACAAATTTATATATTTTATATCAATATAATAACTTCTGCGTAGTTCGATTTTAGGTTTAGTCTTTATATAGGTTAATAAATAATTGACACAGTTACAATTTAACCTCTCGACATATAATAATGAACCTTTCAGGTTGTCCAAATCCAATTAATATTAGGACTTTAATTACCTTCTACATTATTCTCAACTGACTTCAAGGACATACCGTTTTGCATTTTCAGTCTGTCATTTCACCCTTCTGATTCTGACACCTTAAGCCTCCGCCTTCGCACGAAAGTTGCTAGGTCTAACTTTTCCCTCCCTTTAGGTTCTGGCCGATAATTTAAAGCTTGGCAATCATTTCATTTTCACGAGGGAAAATAATTAAACTTGTATAAGTTTCTCATTAACCTTGTGACTTTCACTCCTCCATAAACGACTTATGACTTACTATGAAAGAGTAGAGGCTATGATGATTTTTAGCCGGATTTAGATCATAAGGGACTGTTAAAAATTCACGCGTGATTAGAGAAGGTTAAGAAAGAAAGTATAGAGAAAAAAATATCGTTTCCGACCGGAACAGGAAGAGGAGGAACTTTGGAAAAGAAACGTGATATAGGGTCATGAATTTCAATGTTATCCTACACACAGTTAGTAATTAGGTTTCTAGGCGGGTCTATAATTGAACTCCCGCCCAAACCTTGAACTTTGTACTTTAGAAGTTGGTCACCTTTGACCTTTTTGGTCGTTAGATTGACCGGCTTAATATAAAATGCTTCCAAAAATAGAGAAACGAAAAGAGAAATCAGAAAGGAAAAAAATTAGGTAACTCCTTTTTCATATTCGACACTATACCGATTTTTATCTATTGATTCCAGGAATGTTTTTATTTATTCATAATACTTAAATGGATTTTTTATTATATTTATTTACTCGGTATAGACGATACCTTATAAATTTTTAGTATTTTTTTATTGTAGCAAGGGTTTACCTGGACTTGTAAATTCTTTATGGTTCTCTAAAGGCAAGCGCACACCTATCGTCATCGGACGGACCGCATGTATCGCACGCATCGGATTTTATTATTATTATCATTGTTTCAAATGAGAACGCGCTCATCTGTCCGCATCGTACGTATCGGATGTCGGCAATGCCGACGAGGATTCCCGATAGGGGCATACAATCCGTATGGTCCGTACGGAGCTAAGACAAAAATCGCTTTACGAATGCTCAGATTATGTGTTGATGAAACATAAAATGGCGCTCTTTTAAGATTAAGAAAATTTTCTAGGTTTACCACATTATTTCAAGTTGAAAGGTGTTTCCGGTTAGTAATTTAATCCGGGAAAAATCAGAAAAAATGCTTATTTTGCTAGAAAAAAAACACGCACAACTATAGCCACTATGTTAAGCCTAGTTTGAAATTTCGCGCATTTTGAAAATTCCTGAGTATTCCGCCGCGCATGCTCAATTGCTCATACGCACGTTCGGAAATCCGAATGCTCCGAATTTAGTGTGCGCAGTTGAAGAAAATTATCCGATGCGTGCGATCCGTGCGGTCCGTCCGATGACGTTAGGTGTGCGCTAGCCTTAACACCCAGATTCGAAATTTCGTTCTCATCAAAATTATTCACGGTTAATGATCAAGATTAATGGGATATTTATGTCGTTATTTAATTGTTTCGTACCCGCGATATACGGAAACGAACTCCATAAATTTAATTATGAATCATGCTTCATGTAGGATTAATGAATTTATGTAAGAAAAAGGTAAAGAATCACGACATGCAATAAATGCAATTACTCTCTTAATGCTGACAAAAACGTTAAGGGCACAGTAAAGTAAAACTAATTGTTCAGTCTAATCACTGAAAACTAACACGAAAACATTTTCACGGTAGAATAAAGCAAAATTAAGGCAACGCTTAGTTAGTTAAACTATTGTTTGGGTAAATACCGCGTCTATCCCGAACCTTGAAATTGAGATTGGGTCTTTGTTTACTTCATCGCTATTGTTTGAAGAAGGAAAATTAAGTTTCTCCCTCTAGCTACGCCCCTTCCACGTGACTCAATAATAACTCTTCGGAAAAATAAACACCATCGACGAATTATGAGTATACGCCGGTGACACTCGGTTGTCTTTCTCATAAAAATACCCAGTACTGGTGTCCGGTCCTAGACCTAATTCTAATAGAAACTACGCTTGGCAAAATGAAGTTCGATTTATTGGATTATGCTAAACAAACGTGAGACTCTCTCGCCGAGGTCAATTTTGTTTTGGAGAATAAACGACTCTCTTTATCAATCCCTTTTGCAATTCTTCATATTTTTTCCTTCCGAAAAGTAATTCAGATACGTGTTTATGGTAATCAGTCTTTCAAGGGAAACATGTATATATTCTTAGCAATAATCCTTCATTTTCTAGACAGATGTTCTCTATAATCTTATATTTCGTTTCCAGCAGAGTTTCGGGTGACTTTTAAGGTTTAGTTTTAGGTCATCTGGTTTAGGTAAGGTATTAATCTTACTTATCGTTCCCAATTTACGTGAAAATAGTGGATATAACGTAAAAATTATGTAACAACAAAAATCACGTGACAGTTGACTATTAAATGCAATTAAACCAAACGGGATATAACATAATTTAATAATAACAGGAATTACGTTAAACCCAAATGAACAAAACGGGATAAACGGTTTTTTTTTCTTCTAAAGTAAAGCAACTTCGACTTTTCCGACGTAGACTGAGCAGTTGAAACCATTACATGTCCATAACTATAATTATCAAACAAAATACGTGAAGTATTTTGTATATTTATATATATTTTACTCGAGGAATTAAGATCGACCGTGAAAATCCTTGAAAATAACTTGTGTAACTTACTTTGTTATGTGTTTCACCAAAGCCCTCAAGCGACTAGTTATTAACAAATGGCACGCTAAAGACTAATAATTGGTTTGACCACAGCACGTTATTATCTAAAAAGAAAAATGTAGCGCTAGTAATATTTAGCGTCTGATAAAGTTACAAGCGAAACTTGACCAAGCGCGAGATGCCGTTTATAGCTCGCCACTTTAAGCCGCCAAAATAGTTTTAATGAGTTTCATCGCGCGAATTGATTCATTTATGACTTTCGTCGAAATGAATATGTATTCTTAGAGTTGTCATTAATTATTAGGTCAATATTCAGAGGGTGTCTCAATAAATTCCTGACTTTAGCCTATGAGGAAATCATCTAAAATGAAAACTCTAATTAATGCACGTAAACAATTAATGTGAAAGCTATTGTAGAAGGTGGAGCTTTTTTCGCCTAATTTCCTTAAAAGTCAGTACAGGCCTAATGTTATTGACTTTATCAGTTTGTAGACAATTTTTTCTTTCATAAAATTTTATATCAATTCAGCACAAGTCTAGTAAATTTTCAAGTGTTGTTGTTATAACCTCGTGCGGTTGTTACAGCGTTTTCTTGGCTAAGGTAACAATCGATTGAGCGCGTTACAACTGGCACAAAGGAGCTCTCTCGACAATCTTTTATCCTGCGGGTGACAATTTTTCTTTTCAACACCTTTACGGGATTTTTAAATCAATCTCTATTATATATTTGTTTATTTATTTACCTATAGATACACCTCCTATAATAACTGAGTTGTCGTAATCCTTTCGTTCGCTGACAATTGTAATACAACATTTCACGCTTTACAAATCCATAGAAGGGCGATTCTTCTTACCATTATCTACAATCTGAAGCTTCATTCTTTCGTCGCTGAAATTTGAACTGGCAAACATAACCTTAATGGAAAGCACTCAACTCAAAGCGCTGTGTAAATAAAAATTAATCCAATAAGGGATTTCACCCTCTCTTTAATGACGTAACACAGTCATTCTAATCCCATTTTCTCTACATATACAAATGCAATACCGTCCTGGACAAGAAAATTTCGATATTTTCCATTTGCTAATTCTCCCTCGAAATAGACCTTTTAATGTATAGTAGACCTACGGAACATATTTAAATTTGCGTTGCACGTCATTCCGGTCATTTTCTCGTCGCGTGCATTGAGTGTAAATTCAAGGTTAGGAATGTCAAATGGGAGGAGTTTGATAAACTCCCATTTTCCGCCATTTTTGTTTATTTTGATGTTAATTATCTCGCGGCTATGGCTTCTCAAGGGGGGTTTTTAACATAGGACCGAATTGAGGTCGAGTTTCCTGTTGCCTCTTAGGGACTCGGACCCTGGCTTTTCACGGGAAAATTGAAAACGCTAGCCGTGAAAGATCAATAAAAATAGAGAATCTTATATGAAGAAGCTCTTCGCAGTTTATTTAAAAAATTCTACCTCTAGAAAAATATTTAAAACTCTGTGATCAATATCTTAGAATTCATCTGAATTGACGATCGTATCTTTTCAGCTACTTTTACTTAGTATGTTTTGAGAACTCCCTGGCAGTTCTTTAGTATAATTTTCCTTCTTGAAAATTAAGGGTTTTTAGAGTATGTTTTGGTGTGTTTCTGGGGTGTACGAAAATAAAAAGCAAGGTAGGGGTATACTCTCATATTGCAAATAGAAATGGCACGTCACGAACGGTAAACAAACTCTTATTTTTGTGTCGATTTCATTTAGCGGGAAAAGAAGGGGCGAGGGATTCTGTGGGAAGGGAAAAATTATGGCCGAAACGAACTCTATCTCTGACGTATTTCTATACTTAACGGTGTTATAATAAAATACACACACAAGGCGCTGTTAGAATCAATACGAAAACTCGCTTTTATTTTCGCGTATGCACCTTCTTTTTTTATCATGACATATATTTTACTATATATTTTTCTCTTTTACTTATATCGTACAATGCATAAACTAAAGTAAAAAGGAGGAAACGTTATTACAATAATTTACGGTATTTTTGGGTATTTTGAAAAACAGCTTATTTACAGGTGGACGGACATTTAAATTTTTGAAAAAATTTTAACGTTTAACGAGTTTTAAAATATTTTTATGTTTTATTTTATTTTGATTTTCTGGTAGACTATTTTATTTTGTACGCGTTCGCGAGTTACGCCGCGGGACATCGAACATTTAATGAAATCGCTCTTGGTTCGAGAGAGTCTTAAATACTGAAGTGACTGCACTGTCGCTGCTCGGACTCGAGGGTAATTGTCGATATGATCAGGAGGATAATTGGGATTCGATATCGCGATCTTCGTTAACCGAAGTCCTTTTATTTTCTTCCCCGGAGAAGAGCGGTTTCAATTTGCGCGGGACCGAATTCAACACTTGGGGTACCGAACTGTTACGGCGATAACTAAGTTGTTCTTGGGAGAGTATCAGTTGTCGCGATTTTAATTTGTTTAGCACTTTTTCCGCGCTCGTTTGGAGTAAATTATTATACGGATCTTCCTTTAAGGAAACGCTCGGCGATCGCTAGATAAGAATCCTTATTAGTTACTTAATTTTTTTGTTTGGGTTGGGTGGTTCAATTTGATTACCTCGTAATATAATGGCAATGTGCTCCTCTGTCGAGTGTATCTTCCATCACGAAGGGATTTGAGCGAGGGAGTCGAAGAGGAGAGAATGACCCCGGAAGAGTCTTGCTCGGGGTTGCTTTGAACTCTGTCCGGTTCGGGTTCGCTAACCACGACGTCGTCGAGCGTCGCGTTGACCGCTTCCTCTTCCAAGTCGCAAACGTATAAATCGCTGGTGGAACGAGACCTGCATGATTCCCAATAGAAAATAGCCATTTACAATGTTACGAAATTAACCGTATTGAAAGCCAAAAACCGTATCGTTTCGTACGGGTAAGTGGTATGTCGGAGAGTTTCTTTTTGGGCGGGAACTCGCATGCTAGTGCTCCATTTTTTTTTGTTATTTTCATTACTTTGGCTTGCAACTCGAAAACCCGTACAATCGAACACGCTTTTCTAATAATTTGCGAATGGCAGGGGAGAAGTCTTATTTAGCTAAAAGCCTAAAATACATGGAATATTGACTGCTATAGTTTATAAATACACGTAACTCAATTCATTTTATTAGTTATTGAATTTTATAGTTATTTTGACTATACATTAACTTATAGGTGATTCGTAACTTTTCAAACAGTAGCAGCTTCATTTATATGTATTGGAATTTTAACATTGAATTTCAATGCAATTTTTCGCAAACGACGACGCTTGGCGAAAAATGCCGTTTAGTATAGACTCTATTGTCAGAGATTCATAGAAACATACGAGAACCCGAAATTAAACCTAGGTCCAACTAAAAATAATGAAACCATATCCATGGTCAACGTTACCTCGTGATGACGTGAGTCCTGGCTCTGGTACTGCTCTTTTCGGGGTCGACACTACTATCGTCGGGAATATTGTCCAATTCCATGTCGGAATCGTGATTGTCCTCCTCATCGTCCAACAGAACCTCAACATCTTCCGCGTCACTCTCTCCGTGTCCTTCATCCTCTTCTTCTTCCAAATGTTGAATGTGGTCATTGTCATTAACGTCTCCTATCTCCGGGGTGCGCGAATCGGGTAATGTCACTACCATCGCCTAGGGTCACCATCCTCGTCGAGGTTCTCCATTCGAATAACGTCTCTCTTTGTCCCACTCGGCGGGGAACCTTTCAAACCCGCTGTTCAGAGGAATGCTCGCGGCCACCGGCTTCCGGTAATTTTTGGGTTAAACGCGTTAAACAGGGTGAGGTGACCGATCGTTAGTCCGGACTCGTTTACTGGCCGAAGCTTGAAGGCGACAACGCCGAATGGCTATCGTGGAACCCACTCTTCCACTGTCGCTATAGTCTCTCCGACGACGCGGATCGAATATTAAATTTTTTTCCAAAGTCCTTCCTTTTTCAAGGCTACCATAGGATTACCAAGTTTAGTATATTCGATCGGGCGTCTTCGTGTGTTTGAACGTCCCCGTTCCTCTATAATTTCAGTTCGCTCGGTACAGTCACTGCTTTATGATTCTTCCTTTTCCCCTCCAGGTTATGCTAATAACACCTGTCAGAGTACAGAAAGCTCCTACGGCTCTAGGCTACATTGAGAACGAGAAACACTAGATATTCCAGTAAGTGGGAAAATGAGGGAGAAGTAACCCTTATCGACCATTTTAACAGATCCTGTACGTTTTACGGCTCCATTTACCCAAGGGAGTCTTTAATTTTTTAATCTAAATGTTAAATTTAAGAATATAATTTTAAATTAGTCCTCGAATAAGAATTCCTAATTTTGCGTCGACACAAGAAGAAAAATTCAATTTTGAATTTCCCGCTTTGGCAAAAATCTCATAGATGGCGCCTAGTGCTTTAGCTGTGGAAAATTGACCTCGTGTTGTCACTTGTCAGCAGGCTGGGAAATAAGGATAATTTTTAAACTAGTCCTTTGGACCAGTGACCCCCTAGTGGCTGAAATCATTTACTGGTCTCCGGACTGGTCCCAGCCTTTGCTCTCCAATAGATTTGCAATTAATAAAAACTGGTCCCGAGGACCAGTAACCCCCACTTCTTGAATTTAAAAACTAGTCCAAGCAATTAATAAACTGGTTTTGGACCAGAGGAAGTGTGCTATTTCCCAGCCTGCTCGTGTTGTCACTTGTCAGCCATTTTTGTATTTTTTTCTTATTAGTTTCCATTAACTAAAATTAATTTTAATTAACCCATCAATTAAGTATTATTTAAGCCTAGCTATAATTTATTAACTAAAATAGGTGTAGTTTTAATTATGTATTTTCAAATAATAACAAAGACTTTTGATGTTAGCGGGAAATTTTATTTTTACAACCCAAATTTTGTCACCAAATACAAAGTAAGTTGTACATTTTATAACAATCTACTTCAGCTTCTTCTTTGGTCTCAAGTTGTTGGAGTGGCCACACTTCCGCTTGCGGCAGTTAGTTGCCTTTGGGTGCAAACGGGCATAACACCTGCAAATCAATGGATAATTTATAATTATCATGATTAAATAATTGTATCAGTTAATTTTTACTTACTTGCGGCAGATCATTTTGTCGCAGTTATATTTTTGGGCCAAAATTCTCAAACTAGGCTCAATAACACCACCTCTCAATCTCAAAACCAAGTGAAGGGTAGATTCTAGAATAATATTGATTAAGTTAATTATAATTCAACAATTTAATTAATGTTAGTCTCTCTAACCTTTCTGGATATTGTAATCAGAAAGAGTACGTCCATCTTCCAATTGTTTACCGGCAAAGATCAAACGTTGTTGATCCGGAGGGATGCCTATGAAATGAATTAATTAACATACATGATTTTAGTTTGGTTATGACTATGAGAGCAAAGTTTAATAGTTAATATACCTTCTTTATCTTGAATTTTAGCTTTAACATTCTCGATTGTATCAGAAGGTTCAACTTCTAGGGTAATGGTTTTACCAGTTAAGGTCTTTACGAAGATCTGCATCTTGGCTGTGAAAAAGAAATTTAACTTTTAATGAAATTCCTACCTAAGCCTTGGCTATTTAAGGCGGAATATCGAGTTCATTTTTATAAACCTTTATGATTTAAATTATATAGTCTAAAGTTATTTAAAAAAGTAGCCAGAGAAGTTCCCTCACTTATAATTTATTTAAAAAACTAATATCTATATTTAATATTAATTTAATGATCATAAAAATTGCTAAAAAAATTTACCAGTGCTCTTGCGGACACGCGGATGTAGAAAATGAGAGGGGGGTTGATGGGGAAGGGAACAAAATCTACGGGAGTTAAATATGTTAGATCAGGGGATGCGCTTGTAGCGCCATCTCTTCAATAGAGGTTTTGTTTATTCTTGTTAAATTTTAATAAATTTTATTGTTAAATTTATGGTTGAAAATATTTACTAGTATTTAAAAGTTTATTGAATTTAATATAAATGCGTTTATAATAATTTTATTAATTTTTATTTTTGGCACTTTCAGATTATGGAATATCGATTGGTGACGTCGGTTGTAAGCGGAGCTCGACCGCTAGAGGCGTCCGGTCGCGTTTCATTGGCTTTCGCGTTGCCGGCTTTCGCGAGGGAGAGTCGGAAGAAAATAATGTCGCCGACATTATTTCGGAAAGGCGAATGAATTTTTCTCGATAACGAAAAGGAAAATGTTCTGAGAAGGAGTTTTTCTCGAGTTTTACCGTTTCCGATAGTGATAAAATCGGTTTCTTCAATTCTAAATGCAGTGGACAAAGCGCGAATTAGGGACTACAGCGTATATTCTCTCGCGGTCGCTACAGTTTCGGTTCTACTAGGGAGAAGCCAGCTCGACGGGGCTTTTTCTGGTGCAAGGGAGCCGAAAGGGCTTTGCGGCTCGCGGACTACGCCTCCCCAAAGTCCGGCAAATGTGTACGGACATCGGTGACTCGCTCGCTCCACGGCGGATAACGATAAATTCTCAACGCCCGGTTTATCCCATCGAGATTAATTGCCCTTGATCATCGAAATTCGACGACACGCTGGATTTTGAGACACTGGAGAAGGAGCGGCGAACGTTTCGAATTTGGAACTCTAGATGAGATGATTTTGAAGAAATCATGCCAGCTGCTGGCTTTATTCTTATGTTTGTGGGCCTTCATTACAGGTAGGATTATCTTTTCAACCTCTTTATTATCCTCGGAAATCTCCTTTTAAGCCTTACCCCTTATTCAACCTTCCAAACGCTCTTTAACCCCATTTTCAGACCTCTCCTCTAACCGCCCCCGCCGTACCTTATTCCGGCTCCCCTAATCCTTAAGCCTACTTAGGTCTATTTTTGACCTATTTCTTTATAACTCGGTAGTATTTCGTATTGGTTCCATCGTATTTAACCGCAACTCAGTCGCATCATCACCTCATATGAAATGATTTTTTTCTTTCGATTTAAGCCTAAAAGGTGGTGGGAATAAGTTGCTATTTTCAAGGTGGTTTTTTCCACCAAAAACGATCGAAACTGTGGTTCTTACGTATTTTTAAATGGAAAAGCTCTCTCCGCTTGTCGCGGTAAACGCGCCGTGTACTGTCAAAAATTAGGCCTAGCTAGCTAGCTGCGGAACTGAGCCGCTGCGGCTCTGTAACTCTGATGTTGGCCCTCTTTGCCTGCCTTACCTCCTTTTCCTTCCTTCCTCTTCCAGACGATTCTCCTAAAAATCGATAGCTCCGCGAACATCGAAATGCCGCAGAAACTGAACTCCTTTTCTACAGATCCCAACCCCCGCAACCCCCACCCCGGTCCGAGCGTAAAGCCTCCTCGCTCCTTTCAAAAAAAAAAAATACAAGCGCGAAACAAACGGACTCCCCTTTCGCTACCGTAACCTCTATCAAGCAATTTACGTCGATAAAGGTTAAAACTAAGCATAATAACACCCCAAAAATAAATAGAACATCGAATAAAAAACTTATTTTAAACTAAAGTGGGATGGGAAGGGCGTTTTAAGGTCAGATGGAAGCCAATATCATATCAATATCTCTAGTTCAGTTGTAAATTGCTATAAAAATTGCGAGGCTTATTAAATTAAATGCCTGTAGGGAGCCAACACCAGGCAAGGGGGAAGAGATAGTCTGACGTCACACAGCCCCCCTCTGGTTGGCATTTTTGCGCGTAGAATACTGTTTCCAACCGTTAGGGGGGGATGAAACTCCAGTAAGAGATAGAAGGGTGTGACGTTTTAGGGTCAGAACTGTTAGCTCCCTATTAAATCGGATATTATGTTTGAACCCATAAAACGCAGGTTTACTTTAAAAATAATTAAATCTAAAAATTATCTGCAATCGGAAATTCTCTCTTAGAACATTTTTATGTCAGTAGCATCATGATCCATGTTTGGCACTGTATTTTTCATTTTTTTTGCTAGGCGAATTTTCATTCCCTTCTGCTGAAGTTTGGCCTCGACTGACCCGACGCGCTAACATTTTTTTCTTCTCTCTCTCTTCTTTTTCTTCTCAAGGTCTATTTAGCTTAGGTATACCTTTGATATGTGCCGGAGAAAGTTAAGGAACAATTTTTTTAAGGGGGAATTATAGGGGAGCGTGCATAAGATCGTAGAAGTACGCTGTGAGAGGGCGGGTACTTTTGCCCATGGCATTATTTTTTCCCATCATCCTGTAGAGCCGTTCTTGATTTCTTCGCGTAAAAATTTAGTGGGGGGAGGAGGGGGGCCTGAAAAACTGGTCTATATCATCGCTCGACTAAAAAAATATATATATAAAGTATATTTTTTTAAAGGAAGAGTTCTTGTTGCGAGTTTGAAATTTTAGACCGTGAGGGTGTAGTCTAGATTAGTAATTTAGGAAATTATGGAAGTTATCTGTAGACGTTACGGCTTAATATAATGTTTTTTTGGCTATAAATAGATTATACAATCAAGAAGTGATGTCTAGTTTATTAGGGAGAAGGTATAAATTCATTCATCCACATTTCTTGCTTTATCTCCAGTCCAAACGTATGGTAGGTCCGGAGTTAATCCCCGCCTCTAAATTACAACCAGCATCTCATTGGTTCTTGCGTATTTTTCGACTGAGGAGAGTGTAGCGAAATAGCCCGGCCTCCTTTTAGTCCCCCCTTGTATTTTAAAAAGGGGGGGGGGGACTGGGACTATGTCGAGCGAATACTTAGGCATCTTACACCTTCTCCCTAAGAAATTGGATATCACTTCTTGATTATACTGTTTATAAACCCGTGGACTGATAAACAATTTATTTAAAATTATAGAAATTCTTATAATTTATTTAATAAATATATTTTTTAAAATTTTATTATTATGAGACTTTTCCTTTGGGCGAGAGTATTTTGATTAGAAAAGAGAGCTCTATAAAACTCTTCGTTAAAAAAATCCGGCATATTTCCTTTATTTTTAACCTATAATACTAGTTCCATTGACCCTTATGTCGTTTAAATCGCATTTCGTTTATTAGGTATATCATAAGTTTATAAGATATGTTCCATAAGTGTGTCACTCGTTAATGAGAGCTTGTCATGAAGTGACGTAGGTGAAACGTCATGGATTCTCGTAAAACGACGCCTGGTGAGGCGCTGTCAAAGGCTTAGTACAGACTAAATAGGAGGATGGACTGCAAAACCGAGTATAGTCAATTCTCGCGTCGTTCTTGAACTAGCTCTCATTAAGCCTCTAGCATTACGAAGTATAGGTAGTGACATACTTATGGAACATATCTTATAAACTTATGGTATATATTATAGAAATAAAATATTAGTCCCCCATCCCATGGTCTTC
Source organism: Phalangium opilio (assembly GCF_054372755.1). NCBI lineage: Eukaryota > Metazoa > Arthropoda > Arachnida > Opiliones > Phalangiidae > Phalangium > Phalangium opilio. The sequence goes on from NW_028324182.1 coordinate 11,418,208, forward strand.
CCTCATTAAGAAAAATATACACGCTAGATATGTAAGGATGGAGTCTTTCACCCATTATTTCCTGCCTTTTGTTTTCTACGGTATTTTTTATTATTATGTAAATTTCTAGTATTATTTTTTGATACAAAATAATAAGCTATCCCTAACATAATGTGTGGAATTATCAGGGTTCATAGAAACACCGGGAAAAAATGTGTAATTTTAAATGCATTTGAACTTGGAAATATCGAAGAAATTGGTTTGGGAATTTTTGTATGAACCCTAATGTTTATTTATTTATTTATTTATTTATTTATTTGAAAATTGAGCGAATGGAAATTAAAAGGTGTTGTGTCAGACAGTTTTAGCACCTTCTTACCTTTTAATATTATTATTAGGTACAAGTATTTACTATTAGGTGCCAATATGCTTTTCAGAGTTGTTGTCGGTATATGTGCCATTCTCTTTGATGTGGAATAACTTGGGAGGAATTTTTGTGTTTACATTTTTAAATAGTGTAAAGTTAAAGGAATGAATTGAAAGGAGGTGTTCGTTCACTTGTTCAAGGTGTTTGTAGGTTTAAGGGTTGCATGGGAGGAATGGGAAAAGGGCTAAGTTTTTCGTCACAGTCTGCTTATATCGTTTAGAACTCGCTTCCTTCTCGAATAATTCTCACGCAACGTTGCGAATTTTAGTCATGGTGGTTTTTAAAACTCTCACTCTCTTTATTTATTTAAAACCGGTTTATGTCTATTATGAAGGTTCGAGAAAGGAAAAGCTTCCCAGCTCGCCCAAATTGGGATTGTTTTCTAATTAATGAACGAGATAATGTGAGAGATTCAACGCTAATTATATTGAAGACCACCCACATTTTTGCACTTAAGATTTGCCAAAAATAACACTAATTTCTCACATAAATAGCGCTGATTTCACGGAGATTTTTCCCAAAAAACCACGGATTTTGCACATATTTATCCGATAAATAACACTGAATTCGCACATATTTATCCCATAAATAACACTGAATTCGCACATATTTATCCGATAAATAACACTGAATTCGCACATATTTATCCCATAAATAACACTGAATTCGCACATATTTATCCGATAAATAACACTGAATTCGCACATATTTATCTCATAAATAACACTGAATTCGCACATATTTATCCCATAAATAACACTGAATTCGCACATATTTATCCCATAAATAACACTGAATTCGCACACATTTATCCGATAAATAACACTGATTTTGCACATATTTATCCCAAAAATAACACTGATTTTGCACATATTTATCCCAAAAATAACACTGATTTTGCACATATTATCCCAAAAATAACACTGATTTTGCACATATTATCCCAAAAATAACACTGATTTTGCACATATTATCCCAAAAATAACACTGATTTTGCACATATTATCCCAAAAATAACACTGATTTTGCACATATTATCCCAAAAATAACACTGATTTGGCACATATTATCCCAAAAATAACACTGATTTGGCACATATTTATGAAAGGGTTTTAATAATTGAATTAAAATAGCACATTATTTTAAAACCCCAAATTTTATTTTCGGGTTAAACAATCAGTACACATTACATTTCCCGGGTTATTTAGTCCGTAACTAATTTTTAAATAATTACCAGTGTTTTTTACGGAATTTCTCTTAACAAAACGAAAATCCGAGAATTATTCTAGAACGTGAGAAACGATAAGCAGCACGCGATCACGAAATATTAGTACATAAAAGAGGCTTAACTATTCGTGAGGAATTTTTTCGTACCTTTCTCGCACGGAGAATTTTAAATTTAAAAAAAAGGGGGGGGGAGAGAAACAGACTCAGTAACTAAAGATCTAGCGATTGGAAGATGTTGGTTTTCCTGTTTTGCAAAATACTTGGGATTTTGAGGTTAAAGTTGTCGTGTTTTAAAGGCGTTTAAAGAGGTTATACGAATTTCAAAATATTTAAGTAATAGTTTTTTTGCAGCGCTTTTTATAGGCGTTTATTATTTTCTGTAAAAGTGGGTGGCTATTTCCGTTTGGTTTATGCAAGGAGCGATATCTAGTTTACTAGGGAGAAGGTATAAGATGCTTAAGTATTCGCGCGCCATAGTCCCAGTCCCCTTTCAAAATTCAAGGGGGGACGTAGAAGAAGGCCGGGCTATTTCGCATCTCCTCAGTAGGGAAAAACGTAATTTTCGTCATTCGCGTCGCGCTGACGTGCGTTTTCAAGAACCAATGAGATGCTGGTTGTAATTTAGAGGCGGGATTAAGTCCGGACCTACGTTTGGACTGGAGATAAAGCTAAAAATGTGGCGAATTTATAACTTCTCCCTAGTAAACTAGATATCGCTTCTTGGTTTATGTTTAAGTATACTTAAACCAAAGGGGTGTTGTTCTGTTTATTGCAAGCCATTCAAGGTGACTCAAGGTTGTTCTAGCGCGTGTCATTGAACGCTAATATATGTATTTAAATATTGAATTCTACACCCATTTCGTTATTTTTTGACTCTAGTTAATTCAAAATGAAAATGCGTGAACTTTATGCTGTATAAAGCTGGAGTGGAAAGATATGTTATGTATCTTCCAAGCACGTATATTTTCACGCGGGTAAACCAATCCATAACAGTTTCACTCTCTCTTTTTAAGTAAATCAAAGTTGTATTAAGAGGAAATGGAATGAATATTCGGCTTGTCCTTCTAGCTATACTTTTTATTGAAAGGTTCCATTATCGGAAATAAACAATCTGTTATACTTCCCACTTTTATTACGGAAATGGTATTTAGATATAAACACGAATTTTATCGAAACACGCCACCTTGACGTCCGCCAACTCTTGTTGTGGGCGTTTACGATTCAATTTCAACTTAAATCTTATGGCGCCAAAATTACGCGTTTTTTTTTACATTCACGTGGGCACGACGCATGCGCAGAGATACCCCCTTAATTGGAAAAACAATTTAAACATTTTAAATAGATCTGTAATCAAAATCAATCTTTCGTTAACTAATGTGGACTACGTCTTTTGACAAGTCAGTCGTTGAAATAAATACAGTTAATCTCAGTTAGAGGACTTTTAAGGCATAGGTTTTTTGTGTCTATAAAAATTAAAACCAGTTTACACAATTTTTTTATAGGTACTCTTTGAAAAGCCGGATTATATATATATATATATATATGTTTTTCGTCCCTGAAATTTTTTTTTGTCTGGTTTTAGTTTAGTGGCGGTGGTACGATAGTTAGTGTAATTGGTGTGAACCCCTTATTTTTTAAAAAAGTATCTTTATTATGAGCTCGCGTGAAGTTGAGTGTAAATATACCCATTGTATTTTTAAACCGTGCCAACGTTTCAATATAATAGATTTTAATATAATAAATTTTGTCATTTGAAATGAGGATGTCCTCGACCCTTCATCTTTATTTAGTTTTGTCAGTCACGATTATCGAATTGACAATAATGAGAGGAAAGAGTTGATACAGGAAAGTGTACGTCATTTCTCAGTCTGCAAGTTGAAGTGATTCCACCAACGTTTAACCTTAGTACTTAACTGTGGATTAGTGAGAGATAGCCTACACTATTGTTTATCGACTCTTACTGTACTCTTTACGAGATATACATTCAATATTTCCTGTGACATATTATTAAGTTAATGACAATTATTTATTCCTGGAATCAAAAATGGATGTCAAAAATGATAAATGATTTAAATTATTCGACCCTGAACTATATTGTTGGCAACAAATACCGTTGACAACTTAAGACCTATTTAGAACTGTACAAACAAATTGAACTGGACTCCTGAGAGATCGAAAAAAGGAGGCCACTTCAGAAGAACGTATATTGGTTCTAAAGGGTTATAGTTATCTCTCCTCTTCTTCTTTCTCCTCTCTTCTCGTCTATTGGATTCGATTGGCAGCCATTTTCGTCATTTGAATTGTCGATTGGGATAAAAACAAGGATAAGGGTAGAGGGAACGCGAGACGACAAGCTCTTGTCAATTGGGAAGTGTGCGTGTAGTAATGCTGTAAGGGTATGGAGTAGTTGGTTGGCCGGGTGAGGGGATTTAGTAATGGTGCCCATATCTGAAGGGAGACGCGCGCTCGCGAGAGGGGTACATGTCCAAAGGCTCCAATTCCTTTGTTAGCTTTAGCAGCTCGAGGTCTTGTCAGGGTAAGAAAGAGGGGGCAGCTATTATGTGGCAGAGGTGGAAGTGCGTGGCGTATACTCGCCCATCCAGAAGAGAATATTCTAACCGACCCCCGTGTCGACACCCAACTCGCCCAACCTAGCCAAGCCAATCCAATCCAAACTCTATATTGCCATAGTAATCTAAAATATATAGAACGATAAGAAATAATAGCGTAGTACTTCAGAGAGGAACGACAGTCCCGATATTTGTACTGGAGTTGGAACTTATGAGTATTCATTTTCTATTTTCATTAAATTTTGAATAACAAATGACAGAAATTGGCCGGTTGGGGAACTGGATATTTATTTCTGATAACTATGCGTTGATACCGGACGAGAAAGGAAAAGCCCTTGTATAGAGGTTCTTTTCTCTAGGTTTCCATTCTCGCGCCACCAAAGATTGTTCCTCCATGAAATATTCATAGGCTTCTTGGGTGCCGCCATTTTCCCTGTATGCCCAGTCCATGGCTCCGTACACACTCTGTCTCCACTTTTGCAGCGGGGCCTTATAGTCTTCCTCGTTACTTTATGGGGGCTTGAGTCCTTTTGGACGGTCTTCCTTAAGGGTTCCAGGCTAGGGGTCCCTTTTCGCCCACGCACCCTCGCTTTTGGGCCATCGCCCTATACTCTCCCCCTCACCCTTTATCCTCATTTTTTTCCGTGTTCCGATCTATTATCCTTTTCTCGTCGGCGCTCGATCACGCTTCTCCTCTCGCTAGATCAACGCCAGTTTGCATTGTTATCGAAGAGGAAAGGATTCTAGAATCCAGCAGCACCGCCGCCGCCTTTACAGAAAAGAACGACGATAGTCTTCATAGAAGAATGAACACCCTTCTTTCTAGAAAGAAGTTTCTTTTCACCAAGTTGCCGGTGCGTTCATGGTGTGTACTATACTTCTGCGCTCGCTAGCTCTATCGTATTAGTAATACCATCGAATTCTTTGTAAGATATTTAAGGTGCAACTTCCATCGAACTTGTCAAGTGCTCATGTACAATGTAGTCGAAGTTCAATGTAAACAAGGTTTTCATCCGGAATTAAGTAGAACGCGTATGTCCAAATATCTCTGATCGTACTGAGCCTTCAATCCTAGCTGAGGGGTGAAACAATTATACTAAACTTATTGTTTAATGAATTTCCAGGAATTCCCTAACGAATTAGGACCTTACTTCATTCCCTTGCGGTTTACTTGTCTCATTTCATGACAGAACTGGCATGATTTCATGAGATTTTCGTGAAGGTCGGTTGGACATCACCAACCTGAACAGTGTTTCATGGTTCCCTCCAAAAAATTAGTTAATTTACTTTCTACAATAGTGACTTACCTCTCAGCAACCCAGACAACATTATCATTCATTACAATTCCTTTCTACACCGAAAAATTAGTTCTCCACGCATTTTGATTATATTCTGAACGTACATGCAGAAAACAATTTAACACTCGATTCACTGAATTTCTTATCGGTCATTCTTCTTTGAAGGTTTTTTTCTTTTAGCAAAGATAAAAATAATATTATATGGTTTTGTAATGTATACCATGTAGCGCGCGATTATCCAGAAGCTAAGCTGACCACGCGGAACCTTTTTGGAAAGTATAATTTGAATTTTCTTTTAAGCTTGTTCGTGGGAAAATGGAGATTTTTCTTCAAGGAGCTATCAGACGTGCCGCTGTTTTTTAATAATATTATCGGTCATGCGTGGAAGGTTTTTTTATATAAAAAGCGCGCGTATACTTAGCCCGGAGAAAGGAGAAGATGAAATTAAGAATTATGTCGGTGAACTTTCTTTTGTGGATAAAATCGAGATGAGGATCAGTTGCCATATTTTGGTATTTTTCAATGTTTAAATCTGTAGAGTTTCCAGAGATTTTTTATGCTCACGTGTCACCCACCTCTGTTGATAACTTGATATGATACATTTCAGCTTACCAAGCAAGCAAGCAAGCTAGCTTTCTTTTTCTTTACTTAGGTTAAATTAAATTTAAAAAAATATTCCTGCTGAAAATGCATGGAATATAATAGCTTTTTCGAGGGTCAACTTTATTATTTTAAAGGATAGATAAATGACCATGTAAAGGTTGCAGTTTGGTTCCATGGTTCTCATGGCGGAATATACTGACCGCTGGCGAAAGTCCGGGCCCTGGTATGTTGTTGTATGAACCCTCCTGAATTTGTAACATTCTGTGAATGAATATCTCTCTATCTATCAGCAGATTCCATTGAGTTTAAAATTCTATAGTAATCCCTTTTTAAAGGGTTCAGACATTCTTTTCTTGGTTATTATCAGATTTCTTCTCACCTTTCATTTTCCCTTCTCCCATTTTCTTTTCCAATGTCATTCCGAGTTCTCTCAGTTTTTCTTTTTGTTCCAAGGGACGTACGCGATGACGATGCGAAAGATCCTTTATTTTAAAGCCATTTCGTACGCTGGTGGCTTCTCGAAAATGAACCCTGTAGTACCGTCATCGTAGAAGGTAAATCCCGTAGGAATTACCAACCACTCTCTGTAAGATGCTCCTCAGTCATCACACCTTTTTTTCTTCTCTTCTATATTTTTCTTCTTTGTACATCGTTCAAGGCGATACCTACCTTTACTTGGATGGGGAAAGTGTTGTAGTACGTTAGATTACCCTTGGCCTCCCCCCCTCCTCCGGAACCCTGTTTGCTGACCATTAAAAAATTTCCTTCCCCTCGATACTATCAGTATGGGATGGTTTCTGCAGCTATCTTGACTTTGCAGAACTGGAAAGTCTCTTCTTTTTATTTTTTTCTAGCAACTTCTTTTCCTCAAAAAAATCCATTTCTAAGTTATTTGTACCTTTAATCAGTTGTGTTGGAATGTCTGGAATTCCATGCCAGATTTTAATATTCTTTCTATTGAAGTGGGATATATTTTAAAGGGAGCGTGAAGTGTTGAAACAAGTTGATTTTGTCCGCTTTTAAGAATGGTGAATCTTTCTACAGTTCAGTTTGTTTATGATGCAGTTAATTTATTTCAAGACGAAGTGGGTTGATGAACTTGTCTTTGAACTTTGAACCCTCCTTCACGCTCCCTTTAAATACACATATTTTTTGGTGAGTCCTTAACATTCTCGGAATTTATACTCTAAGAGTCAAAGCGAGTGAAGAACGAAACAAAGTCGTTGCTTTGTTATTTTGACGCTGTTTCTTTATGTTAATCTATTTACGCGCATTTAAATAATGTCGAAAATTTAACAAGGAAATTCCATTGTTCAGTGCAATTCAACAAGGAAACAAGTAGACGTATTTCGTAATCCAAACATAATGGAGGCGTTTATTTCGAAGCGGAACCTTCACTGTTGAAATTGAATCAGTTAACGATTTTAATTATTATTATTATAGAAAGGCCCAAATTAGTTAAATTTATCATTAGTGTTTATTAACTGATATGGTATCGCTCGCGTTCGTGGAAAACCCGGATGTTTTGACTGCTTCTACGTGACGCGAATGATTCTTTTTGTTATTTACTTCACGCATGCCTTGGAACTAGTAGCAAAAAGGAAAAAACTTTAATAGGATTTCCTCCTCTGCTACTTTTTAACCCTAACTCGACCTTAAACCTGCCAGGCTTTTGAAGAATGAGTTTCTATTCTTAATTTTTATCTTAACGTTCAAAGGTAACGAATGCCTGTCGTGCTTGTAATGAAGTCGACCTTGCAGCTGCGTGTGTGTTGTACTGATTACGAAACCTTTCAAACGGTGCTATGCCATTTTTGACCCAAATATTGCTCAGGAATAATTTAAAAACCTATTTTTATACGCTTCCTTCAACGTAGTTTAAGGAACGCCACAATCTTCCTTTATTTGGCAAGGATATAAGTAGCCTTATACCATCCCTTAACTATGGTCGTTCTGAATCTAAAAGGATCGTTATATAATCGCGGAATATTTTTTTCCATGATGCAGAGTTGGAAATTTCCTATTCCCGCCTTTCTTGGCGTATAGTAAGAGTTAAGGACGCGCGTAGTAATCTGGATAGTAAAAAGTAGATCCCTTTTTTGGTATTTCTTATTTCCTTCTCTTTTCTATATCCGTATGCGAGCTCCTTATAACGTTTCCTTTTATATTATTTGCCCATTGGCCTCGACTTCTTGGACCCGCCATCATTTCTTCGAAGTTCAAAACGAAGTCGTTGGTTTCGTAGCGCAATTTCACATCTACCCATTTTCCAGTCGTTTCTTTGATGGGGTCGGATACTAAGAACGGTTTTAACCATACAGAAATGTAAATATTTCAGATGCAAAATCAAAACCAATGTTAAACAGTATAGTTTCAAATGATCCACTTTAGGAATGACTAGTTTCCCACCTCACGTCGTTTCTTATTTTTACTCCAGATGGTTTACTATTTTAGAAACATGAACCCTTGTACCCGTTTGTGCCTTGGCAGCGAAAGGTTATTCATTGGATGAAAATAAACGAGGGTTAGAATGTATATATATATTTTTTACCCTGCTGTTGAAATTTAATATACATAACGTATTGCATTGCATTGCGTGGTGGTGAAATTCTTGTTTATGTTTTTCATTGGAAACAATAGATTTTCTCACCTTTTCAACTGGTTTCTCTCATATTTGTTCAGGCCGATGTTAAACGTTATTTTTTTATAATAACTTTCTATTATCATTATTTTACATGCTTTTATTAAGGAGTAAGCATTCAGAAATTCAAATTCCTAATTCTATTATGTTATGTTATGCAAGATTTGTTTACATTGAAAATTAATTAAAACGCTTTTCATTGTACCGACGACAAATTTCTCGCAATGTAAAATCCAGAAATTCCTCCTCTTTCTATCACCAAGGCCTCTTAAATCCCTTTTACGTTCCGTTTATTTGAGGAAATTCGATAATTGCATTCGCCGCATAGCCACGTCTCTGTTTGTTCCACGCGATTGAAATTTAATCTTAAAACAAACACCACTAATTATTATACTCGCTTGACTTCCTTGAGCGATATTTTTTTTCATCCGATCCACTTTTTCCTTTGATGTTTTTCATCTCCCTCCCTCCCTCTTCTATCCATTTGGCGTCTCGATTTGATCGCTCTGCAGTCATTGATGTAACGTAAGCATAGGCATCCTCTTCTCTTCATCTCTCTCTCACACGGCTCGTCCTTTAGCGTCTTGGACTTCTTATGAGGGGACGCCTTTGAAGAGAGAGTTGAGCAGTGTTTGACGACACAAGTCTTATCCTTCGCCCCGCGGTCACTCGCTCGCTGATTCTGTTGACTGAGCCAATTGAGGAGAGGATCGTGCTAGTCTAGTCAGCCTCGCCTATAAGTTATCTCTTTCCTTTCATCTCCTCTTCATCCTCCTCGTCTAGCTTTTGCAGGAAAGAAATACCACCAAGTTCGAATTGGCATTGGTTTATATTATTGTTTATGTTGGTTTAATTTACGTTTGATTTCGTTACTTCAGTTATACTTCCTTTTACTGGATGGTTTAAATACAACTGATTAGTCCAATCCAGAAACCGATCTAGGCCTAGATGCAGTTTTAGAATTTGATCGAGTATTGTTACATATTCAAATTAAGCTGAATCCATGTTATTAATAGTAAACTTGAAACTTGGGTCAGGGTTCCACACTTATATTAACAATGTACGATGAAATGTCACATTTTTTTTGTGTCTCATTTCATTTTGGGAATCGCCCTGTTAAAATTATATCCTTCCGCGACCCATCCCATTTTACTCTGGCAAGCTCTGTGGAAAAATGCATTTGGCCCTGTCAGAATTTTAGGCCTACCGGCGACGGGCTGGGCTATCCGTGGAATAATATGGGTTTTAGGCGTTGTTTGATACGGATCGAACCCCGAGGCTTCGTCAGAGCCGTTGCTTATGCATGAGGGTATCAATTCTCTTCCGCTTGCCCTTTCCGCGTTCCTGGGAGGAAGAGAACTGAACGTTCGGGGTATCATCATCGGCTTTAGACTAGGGAGTAACGCTACCAAAAGGATACGCCTTGCTTATCCGCGCCTATTCTTCTCTCCTATAGCCTTACAATCCCTCGAAATGACGAGCTCTGTTGGATTGGGCTTATACCCGTGCACTAGTGCCATACCGTCACGCTGTACCGAGCAGCCAGCTCCCATTTTATATTTATATGTATATGTATAAAACTATACTTAAAATGTTTGACCTACATATTTGTATGAAAAATTGTTATTCAGTTGCAAACTCGATTCGAGCTTTTTCTGACGTTGAAAGCTAGGCAACTTTGTTTAGAATTTTAAATAAAATTTTGCAATCGCGAGACTTGATTTCAAAGTTATAGACGAGATGTGCACGGCGTATTAATGCAAAGGGAATATTGAGCAGGAGTATTTTTTAAATGTGATTGATGTATTCCTGGAATTTCTAGCTTCTGTTTAAGGACTACCATCAAAATTTTCGTCGTTTGCCAAAACCATTGTCCTATTTTAAAATCCATCTTGGTATAGACCTAATGATTTGTTTTCCTTATTATAGTTGAAGACGAGGTTCATTAAATGTGACCTTATCTGTTTATATAAATGAATAATTCAAAATAAATTCGCAGGTGTTTACCCGTCAAAACACCGCGTTGATGACGCGCTAACTCGTTCTTCAATCAAGTTCAATCAAGGATGGAAAAAATCCTATATTTATCCCCCATCCCCTAGGTTCTCCTGAGAAGTCGGTCCTCTTTTAAAATTTAGGAATTCGCGGCTAAATAGGCCGTGCCTAAAACTTTAAACTATCGGGGATGATGGTGGAAGGATGCTTAAGGCGAATTACCGTTTTAAAGGTCGGGGAAATCGCTTCCTCAAAGTTGAGGTGGTGGTGGGGGTGAGAGAGAAAGAGAGAGTGACGTGTGACATCATCATTAACCCTTTTCTCCAACCATCCCTCCGTCCGAAGCCAATCTTTTAAAACCGTTGCGGGGGCGACGACGAATTTAGAGCCTAACTTCTCCGCTATCCTTTCTCCGGCGCTGCTTTGCTTCTTTTAGCGCGCGCGAGGGTCAAGGGGGAAAAAACTGGTAATGATAAAGAGGGGCAATGATGAACCACAAAATATCTGGCCAGTCAAGGAAATGAGACACCCTTAATTCTTTTCCCTCCCCTCACCCTAATAGGCCGACGGTTCTCACCCCAAACCCTTTTATTATCTCTTCTCTTTCATCCCGCTCTTCTCTTTTTCGCTCTCCATCCTCCCTTCACGTGAAAGTGAGTCCGGGACGCACGCGCTAGGTCCCAACTTCTCTCTCTCTCTCTCTGCTCAATAACTTAAGCCTCGTATATGGCCAATTTTTTTTTTTTTTTTTTTTTTACTTCTCCTTCTCCGAAGATTTTAAACCTTTGAGCGTATTTTCTAATTATTTTTTTTTTGTCCTTTGGGAACTCTGAAGAATAACGATTTTTTTACAAGTATACTGGGTTAGAAATCCTTTTTGGCTTAGAGCCAAAAGACCGAGACAATGGCTATTCTATTGACAATAGGATTTTCGGGTGCGGAAAAGCTATACGGTGGGGGTTCCTAAAGCATCTCCATCTCGTGGAAGGAGGCGAAGCCAGTCCCGTTTTGGAAAAAGAAGGGATAAATAATATACTAGTCGATGGGTCAAATATCTCGTGTCTATAGTTTTATTAAACGGGTTTTGATGACCCCAATGTCTTTACAAACTATATAGTATCTACCAAGTTTTTAGGGTTTTATATTATTTTTTATTTTTTTCATCCATTACTTAGTAGCAAGGCATTTTTGAAGATAAAAGGGGTTGATGTTTAAGTTTTTCCAGGAACGTTTATACGTAGGAAAAGTATGCATGAGAAAAACGTCGAAGTTAATGGGGCGTATGTTCCCTTTAATATGGAGAAAGTCTTTTCTCGGGAGAGTTTATTTAATTCCGTGATGAATTTTGAATTGGTAACGGTATAACAATCGTAAACGTCCAACTGAAGGTATGCATTTAATTTTTCGGTAAACGAACGAATTGCTGCTGTCTAAAAGCAAGTTATTACGGTAATAGTTGCATCAAAATGCAAAAGTTTATAATCAAATCCGAAAGGCCATGTACAATCGCGGCTATTTAATGAGTATTCTTGGTTGCCTCGCCGGAATTCTGCATGAAAATGTATACCGTATTAAAATAAGGATATATCTTTTAAAGACCTCATTTTTTCGGTGTGGGTAGCGTACGCAAGTATGGCGTCGTTTTCGTTTCTCCAACGCAAGCTAGGCCGAGTTTACGCTAGATGCAGCAGCTAGAACTAGTGACTAGAACAGCCAAGGAGAGATAACGGGCCGAGGGATTCTCCATTGATTTTTAGGTCTTCTCTCTCTCACTCCTCTCTTTCACTATTATTCGTAGCATCATTTTTGCTTCGCACGTACTAAAGGCTAGTTCTGCGGGGGCTATAGCTATACCGTTCTCCTCGTTTCTGCCTTTACTTTTGACACTATAAAAGGCCGATCGAGTGTTTGCCGGAGGGAGGAGGGATTTCTCGTGCGATCCAGGAAAGAAAAGGGATGGAAGAGGATGCGGGAGAAGGATGATATACCGTATATATAGAAGAAGCATCGTGTTTCTCTCTTTTCTCCGAATTTCTCTCGGGCTAGCGCCTTAATTCCTTCTTTTTCGAGGTGCATGTGTGGCTCATCAACGAATTGCACAACATCCTTTGATATGTATTCCCCCCTCACCCTCTTTGGCCGGTTCTTTGTTATCACTATACGCCAATTATCGCGTCTTTTCATCTAAAAATATTTCGAATTCTAGTCTCGTAAAGCTTCTATTTTTCTTTTCTTTCTTCATCCTTATCTCATTCTTTCCTCCATCAGACTCGATCTGGCATCATCCAAACTTTTATTTATTTTATTTTTTTTTCTAAAGCCAAAAGTTGAGTTCATACAGAGGTCATTATGTTTTTAAGGACATGCTGGGAGTTTTCAGTGGTTAATTGTGCGCTGTTAAGACTTTAAACCTTGCTTTTAAACTTTTGCTTAGAGAAATACAGTGAATTAGTTGAATTGAGGTTCGAGCCCGGATATTCTTGAGACTTTGAAAAAAGGAAAACTCGGGTTCACGTGAATTATGGTTGGCTATAGTGGTGCGGCTTATTAATATCTGGCATGCGAGTACCGTGTTAAATTTGCTGCCGTAAACATCGTGTAGCTACTTTCACGAGATCAAAGAAACGTCGCGCGTGGCCCGATGCCATTATACACGCGATCGTAAAAAAGAAACGGGGGAGTAGCGACTCTGTAGCTTGAGCTCTGATTAGAGGTTTGCTCTATTCTCGCCACTCTGCCATCCGTTAAATTCTACCACTTTTTTTCCATATACAGTCATTATGAATTTACTTATTTCTACCCTTAATATCAATCAAGTAAACCTAAGTGTATTTTGCAAGGGTTATATTTCGTCTCAGTATTCGTGACAGAACTGATTAAATTCCTAACCGTACGATATATTGAGCTGCGGAAACGTATTGTATAAGAAACTAAAGTTTTTTAGCTATTTCTTTTATGAATAAAGGTTAACGCATAAATTGCCACCTGCTTCGTATATTTTGGGACTAAAAGAGAGAATTTATGGGTATGGTAAATACACAGTAGTATTTAGCGTGAGAAGAAAGTACTTTTCAAGGTGTATGGAAATAACGTAGCAACTTTGAGCGAAAAGAAAGAGAAAAAAAAAACACATCATTTATCAGGAAAAATTTAGGCGTTAAGCCTTTGTTCCAAGTTTCATAGACTCTAATTGATTGGTATTTTAACTGGGCGAAAATTGGCCTTTCGCGTTTGGCGCGAGACCAAAATCGCGCGGAGAGAGCCCGAGCTTATACATATATATAGAGAGAGAGAGAGAGAGAGAGAGAGAGAGAGAGAGAGAGAGAGAGAGAGAGAGAGAGAGAGAGAAGTATGTGCTTGATGCTGCACTCTTCGCGGAGAAGCCAAGAGTATATCGTTGCCGCAACTCGGAGAATGACCCAGAATATGTTTTGTCAAAATGGATAAAGAGAGAGGGAGAAAGAGAGAGGTCGCTAACTTTTTGCAGCCCCATATACCTGGGATATACCATGCAAGAAACGAGCGAATAGCGTGGCAACCAATTTTTTCTATACTACCGATCGAGATATACAGATTTTTTACCACTTTTCTTTCGCTGTACGCGTCCTGTTCCCTTTTTTTATTGAGTATTTAGGATTAGAACAAAAAGCTTTGATTTTCACGTGGTACGAAGTTGAATAATTCGAAGTTGTCATAACCCGAAACTTATTAACAATTAAGTGAAGCTAAATTAAATCTCCGGACAAGATTGACCTTAATCAACTTCTTTTGTGTTTAGAAAGAAAGGAAGTACGTCGTCCTGGGAAATATATTTAATGCTTAATTATATTTAAGTTAATTATGTCAAGGGGATATTGAAAGGCTATCTTAGAATTTAGGTAAACATTCGCGGTTGAAACATCTCTACACAAGTTTCCTGGAATTTTTTCTTTTCGACGTCATTTACATGATGGATTTTCTTTGGGAATAATATTTACATCCTTAGAAAATTACCCGTTAAAATAAACCATATACTTATAGGTTTCGATTCCGAGAAATTCGGGGAGTCTTAACTGGAATCTCCGTCAGCGCACCATGCTGCATTGAGAAATAGGGATATATATATATATTGGTTTATGGAACAGAAAATATAGTTTTAAGCCGCTTTGCCCCATTAAAAACCGTATACCTTCCATCACTTTCTGTCCATAGAGGATGAAAACTACTTCCCCTCCCTGGAGGAGAAATTCGTGGAGCGCAGGAAGTGACAGAGCTATAGGTCATATACCATCGAGTCGCGCTGTAATTTTTCAATGATGACTGCTACAAACACGGTGCGCCTGATAAGAAGAGGAAGCTATCCCTACGAAATGAATTATTAGGAAAAGGGAGGAATGGGTCATTGGTGTTCATTGTTTACGTGTTTCCTAACTTAACCGTTAGGTGGCGCGATAGATATTGAGTTACTTGTTTTTAAACTGGGGGTGATACCCCAAATGAACAGGGCGGGGGGAGGGAAGCGGTGTGTGCTTTTTTATTGATCGGCCCATTAGACAAGCAAACTTCATGGTGGTGCGTTGCTATAACTGAAATCGCCTATATATATATATATATATATATATATATATTTAGGATAGAAACCCTGGTTTGGGGGGGGGTGTCTAAATTATGGACCTTCAGTTTTGGAAGCGAGTAAGAAGCTACTTGATGGTTAAGCCCTGGAAAGGGTTAAGTTCCTAGCCGGGAAGAGATCCTAGAAGAAATGAAATGGTGGACGAAAATCATTCTATTTCTATTTCAGAGGTTAGTCCGCCACCTTAGACACGTATCTCTAGTAGAACCAGAGTTATGAGCCTCCAAAGTTGGGTGTAATTGCTGTTTCTATGGAGGGGGGTATGTTTGTGAACATTTTCCTCAATTACTTAGCCCCTGTTTACTCGATCCCCAAGTTGTTAGCATGGTTGGATGGCGGGCAAATAGGACTATGACATACTCAAAGGACATGCCCGTATCTCTAGTAGAACCACAGTTATGATCCTCCAAATCTGGGTGTAATGCTATTCCTATGGAGGGGGTATGTTTGGGAACATTTTTCTCATTTACCTGGCCCCTGTTTACTCGATTCCCAAGTTTTTAGTATGGTTGGATGGGGGCAAATAGGACTATAACATACTCAAAGGACATCCCCGTATCTGAGTAGAACTAGAGTTATGAACCTCCAAATTTGGGTGTAATGTAAACCTATGGAGGGTGTGTTTTATTGCACATTTTCCTTAATTACTTGGCCTTTTTCTACTCGATACCCAACTTTTTAGTATGGTTGGATGGGTAGCAAATAGGACTATAACATACTTTACTGAGCTCTTGACGTTTTTCTCTCTTTCCAAAACCTCTACTACTTATCCATAATCTAAAACCCCTTTGGAAACACTTGTGTGCAAGTTACTCCCATCTAAAATTTGTAATTGCTTACCCAGGGGGGTTTGTCCATTAAGTTTTAACGCGGGGGTGTAACCCGTCATGTAACATGCAGACTTAACTGTCCAAAATTTCCTCCATTCGTTACGGGATAAGTTATGGTGGTTTTGATATAAAAATTTAAATCTTCCCCCCTTCAGTTTTGCTAGCTCGTGGTTTGTATGAATTACAAAAAAGCTGGTAAAATTTTACTAGGCGTGTCAGTGTTCGTAGTGGCGCACTGTACATCACCGTATTAAAGCTATATCTGGATATTCAAGGGAAGGAGTCTTTTGACCCAACCCAAGAATCGACGAGCACGCTTGCGCCAGCCAGTAGTGTACCAAACTTCTGCATATAGTTTCCTTTTTTTGAAGGGTGTGTTGTCCATAGGCTACTGGGCGTGGGGGACTTGGACCCTCTAGCGACTATTAAGCTTCCGTACGTATGCAATGGGCAACGCCAAAAACTCTTACGAATACTATATCGCCGAGTCCATCAAAAATGACTAGACTGTCCTGAAATACTGTCGGTGTTTCTAATAAGTCTGCCGTGAATTAATTGGTGTGTAATTTGGGGTCAAACTTAGCGGATAGTGTCAAAGAACTTATAAGAGTCAACAAAATTTAGTTATAGATAGACATGGGCTCCCAAACATTGATTGGCCCCCCATGGTCACTCGTGTGGAGGAGGCTTCAATAGTCTTCCTTCAATAGTCTTCAATCTTAGAACGTTATTGAACCTTTATCTAGCGGAAGTGTTTATTATTACATGGGTGTAAGTGTGCTTTCGCTGGTAAAGTAACATGTGTGACTGTTTCCTTGTTTTACGGGCCAGTCAATGTTTGGGAGCCCAGAACCCATGCATGTTCTTCGATACTTTCCACTTAGTTTGACCCTAGAAACACACCCTTAAATTTTTGGCAGACTTACCAGTAACACCTTGTCTTCGGGTTTCGAGGATATAGAGGAATAACGGTTCTTAATACTGGTAAATATCCATTGCTTTAGGCAAAAACGGTGCATGGTGGTTCAGTTCAGTTAGGGTGGATCAATTCCGGGACCATCACGATTATGAAGCGTGACTTTTATCAAATTGTTATTTTTTATTCCTTTCCTAATGTCTCTTTTACTTTTCCATGGATCACTATAGCTTTCTAGAGAGCGAGCGGGTGTCGACCAGAATAAATTACCCGCGTTAATTACTGAGGGTTTATTACTGGCATAATCAATTTAAATTTTTATTAGACACGTTCCTTTCTCTGTCTCTCTCTTTTTTCACGTTTCGACCGTTGGTCCTTTGGCAAAAATGGACGGTCCGTACCGTACGCGAACTATGTATATTTAAATCGAATTTCGATACCTATATATGCCAATCGAAGATATTTGTTCATTTTTCTTTTGTGTGTGTGTCTAAGATGGTGTTATAATTTTATTACCCGTATAATAGAAGACTCGGGTTTATCCCAAGATAATAATGGGTAATTTTATAAATCAGATATATGGAATACCATTTATTACCTTCTGTTTACCCTGTTGTTACGACGTAAGCGTGCGAACTGTAATAACGCCGCTCCTTTCAGTGTAATTTTTAAAAAATTCTACACGCGAAAGGCGTTCTGCTTTTCTTCGATACGGGTTCGTATAAACGATTATCTTTTTGTCACGATAGTTATTGGGGACCGAGAAGTATTTCTCTACGCTAAACACTTTACAGCTGTAAAAAAAAAATAAAATAAAATGGAAAAATTTAAAATCGAAATTTTATACTCCCAATTTTACATATCATTAGAATATTATGCTAATTATGTTTGCCTATACCGTATTTTGTATGCAGTCCAAGCCTGAAATTTTCGTCAATATGAACTTCATATTCCGGATGAGGGAAGAGAAAACACTGAGAGAGAGGAAACCTATAACCTACTGCGCATGATCTTCCCAACTGAAAGGAGGTCATTCACTCTCTATCCCTAGTATATGGGATAATTCCCAATGCCCTCTCTTTTCATCCCCCGCCTTTGTAACACGCACGCTCCACTAGACATTTTTAAAAAGAAAAATTCCTGGAAATTTTATATGGGATATTATTCAAATTTATATTATACTAGTGTTGGGTTTTAATTACCGTAATATTATAGGGATCGTATCTTTTTTTGTATTTTTTATGACCTGTATCTCCTATAACTCTTTTTCTCCCTGGAGTAGGTAACTATGGTCGTAAAACGTTTCAATAGAGTACACGGGACATGTCCCGTAATGACAAGATGAGGTCCACTAAATTTACGACCTTTGACATCACTAAAAGGGACTCTGAGGCTATTTTTTCCTCTCTCTCTCTCTCTTGGATGACCGTCCTCCCCTATCTTCTTTCCGATTAGTTCATCCCTTCCCCAACTTTTTTGGTTATTTCCGGTCAGGGGTATCCTTTTTATGGACTGGTCGGTGAAGGTTTAGGAAACGTTGTATTTTATATTTATTTATAAGGGTTACCATTTTTGATATCAATCTTTGTCATTATGTAGTTTTTGGGGTCGCTGTTTACGATTTTTTGAGTTCCTTCCTTTGTCAGATGAAGTGATGGTAAATTGCAGATTACGTAATTTTACCTGGTAAATTACTAATCATTTTCAGAGCTCATGGCGTTACTGTTACTCTATATTTATAGTATACATTATATTGTTTCCCCAAAATTTGAATCGGCAAATTAGTTTTTAAACCTTACAAGATGCTTCAAAAAATAGTGCTAGGGTTAATCGTAGCAATATTGCACGTGCAATTTTTTGTAGAAAATCAATTTCGTTTTTGGAATTTCACCTGCACTCCGCCATTTTAAATGTGCAAATGAAAACAAATATTTACGTAAAAAAGAAGAGTGACGTGTTCATATATGGGCAGACAGTTCCACTTTCTAACAGTCTTTCCCGCGTTTTAAAAATTTTCCAGGCGACTTGAAGGATTCGGTGATATAGTTTTTCGCAAAATTTGATCGATCTGTTCATCTTTTACACTCTTATCTCTCTTACCTTGCGGATGCCACATATTTTTGCCTTACATCATGGTTTAGTTTTGAAATTATGATTTTCCGGGGATATGCGCGGGGGGTTCACGCCCGCTAGAAAATAATAATAATAAAAAAAGACTTTATTATATTTGCTTAAGATAGCGAAAAATACTGTTGCGGGTGGCTCATACGGACCTAGTCGAAGCCGAAGTAAAGAGCGAAGCGGTCACCTTTCTGCCTTTTTAATCCTTCACTTAATCCATTCGGTTATCAGCCAGTAAGGAAGGTATCTTCCTCCATTCTCTCTCTCTTTTTTATACTCTCTTCCTTTGCCTTCCTTTCCTGGGAGAAAGCCTCGGCTTTTCTTTGGTAATCCGCGGATATTCTCCTTAATATTTGGACGCGCTCTTCCATCTACTACAGCTTCTTTTCCTAGTTTGAACGAATATCAATGCCATATTTGGAGGAAGTAGATTACCTGAATCGTCGGAAACATTTGTTTTATAGAGACTGTTTGGAAAAGATCCACATTTATTTTCGTTATTTTTGTCAGCATGGAAATCTTTGTTTTGTAGACCTTTAAATAATAAAGTATCTCCTTTGATTTCACCGGTGATATTATTAAATTAGCAACTAAATTATTAATTATAGTGTATGGTATAACGCTTGAACGTTGCTTGGCTCGTAACTATTAATTTTATATTATGTAAAAATACTCATTTAAATGATAATTGATTGTTGAAACGAATTGTAGTGCTCCCTCTAAGTTTCATAGGTCTGCAGTTTAGTAAACGTATTTCTCCTCGGTGACGGTAGATCTCATCTGTTTCACAATTTATAGTAACAACTTCGGTTTTTACTTGCCACTTTACATTTCTCTTTAAATTTCAAAAGGGATACTTGCTCGCCTTGAGTTTCTCGACATAAATTGTAATAGGCGTCTATCCGCTTCGCTAGACGAAACTTTTCTTAAACCCGGGCCTTAAAAGTTGATTTTCCCCCCAAAGAAAAAAGGTCGCGCTGCAAACTCATTAACACTCCTTAATCCCCGAAAAAGCTCGTGTATTTTTGAAGAAAATGACGATTTTTTTTGCTGCGATGTACACGAGAAAGAGGCTCTATTAAGTTTTCTTAGTTTGGGAAAGGTTTCTTGGTGTTTTCTTTAGTACATATATAGTAGTTTTCACTCTTGCTTTAGTCCTTACTTCCCCTTTCGTATACTAAAAATTCAAAATGGATTCTTTTACGGTGGTAAATTGTGAGTCACCGCTGAGTGACATCGGTTAGCCAACCAACCTCGGTTTTGGGTCGATAGACAAAGCGAAAAGAAAACTGTCCCTAAAAACGCCATGTACCCCTTTTTTTTCTTTTCTCGCATACAGAGTCACAGTATTTTAGCCAGAATATTTTTTATTCTCTTTTCCCTTTTTTCCGAAGGGAAAACTAGGGAAAGAGATGGAGATTTGTCATTGTCTAGATCGCCTCATTCTCATTCTCATTCTCTACGAGATATTCTTTCTTTCTTTTTTATTTTTTTAAATATTATTGGGAATGGGTTCTTTTACCGGTTTTTGTTTTTTTTACTCTGACCAGGTTTTGCTGGAATTATTTAACTTTGTTCCTGTAAAAATGTTTAAACTGCTGTGCACTTGTGTTCTGGGTAATTCCCACGAAGGGTCCTTGCCATATTGGCGACAAGGAGGATACTGAACTTTGGCCTCTGTTGTACTGTAGTCTGTAATTGTTACCATTTCTGGTTTATATTAAAGAGAACTTATTTTAGACTAATCAGACGATTGTTTTTGGAACAAAAATGATTTCATAGTTCCAAAATCAAACTCCGGAAAAATACTCAGATACTAAAATTTAAAATCAGTGTTCTTTTGGATAAAATCCGAGTGGATAGTGTTGAAGACTATTGATTGGTTTTTATGATAAATTTATCCCAAACTTATTTTAAAATTTTTCCCGTACTTACAAATTTCCTCTCAAAAATACTTCATCCGAAAAATGAGAATTTTTTTTTTCTTACAATCCTATTAAGAACACCTGCATTTTTAAACAACTTACCCGTTAACTGATTTTTGCGCTCGTTGCGGGAAATATTTCCTTGGCATCCCGCTTCTCTATTTTAATAAGGTTGTCGTTACCTTAAAATACAGTTTAGATCTCTTCCCTAAGCTTAATGTCTCACGAAAGGCAGGCCCGAGTTACCTCATTACCCTTCCTTAACTCAATGCCTTTAATGAAACGTGAACGCCAGCTCTTCTATATAAAAATAGGATTTGTCAAAAGGTTTTTCGCTTCGTTTGGCACAAAGATACTTGTAATGGAATCGAGGAAAATGAGACCTGCCCGGGAGGGAGGGGGGCAAGGGGAGGACGGCGAACGGGATTATACATATCGGTCCTTTTAATTGAAATCTCTCTTTCTCTCGTTTGTTGATAATAGTTTGTATAAATTATCATCCGACGTTGTCGTTTTCCAGTCGAGGTATATAGAGCTGAAAACGGATTCCCCCTATATACCTAAAGGCCTGTCCAGACTGACACATTTTGCGAGTTCGCATCTTCGCTTTGCTTGTTTGAAAGATCGCGTTACTGTCCACATTGGGTTTTCGCTACTTTGCGTCCTCAACTCGCGAAGATACAAATTTCTTGCAACTAGGCCAAGAATTTCGCGCCTTCGCGAGAAAAGCACCAATCACAGACGAGAGGAAGGCAGGGCCGATTAGTTTCGTTCTTTTCTTTGGACAACGTCGATGGAGAAGGGCAGATGGCGCAATGATTGCTCAAACTTTATTGGCTCTCAGAATGGGAAAAGCAAATTTTTTGCGTGTATCAGAACAGAAGTGCAAATTTTTTTCGTGATCTGTTGCGAAGATGCGAATAGACGAAGGCGCGAACACGCGAACGCGAGTTCAATGTGGACAAAGCTTAAGACTCGAATCTAGTCAATACTCCCATGAATGTTGAATTGCTTTAGTTTTACCTTACGAGTAACGCTCATTTCTGTTTTAAATAAAAACAAAGGTTTTTATTTAGATTTATATACTTAAAAATATTGCCTTTTGTTATTTGATTGTTGTTAAAAAGAAATTACATCTAGCCCGCCCCCATTTTTATCGGTTGTTTTAAGCCTTACTATAACAGCTCTGATTGTAAGCTTTTCTCTCTGATAATTTAGCATCAACTGATATATAGACTTAGTTAATGTTATTACGAGTAAATAAACATAGATTTAAAACAATATTGATTAAATACCAAGAGCGAAAAATATGTATAAATAATTGTCTTTGTTTTCTCTGCTATTCAAAGGAAAATGGATTATATTCTGGCTGGCCTAGGGATATTATTGGTATTAGCTAAGACTAGATAGACTGGGATGGTTGGTCGAAAAGGGGAAGAGTGCTGCAGCAGCGTCAGCTATAGGGTTTTGGGAGGATGAATCGGTGTGTTTGAATGCGGAGGAAGATCCATAGTGAAGGGGCAGTCAGTTCAGCGGATAATAATGGAGGCTCTCGCTTGTCCGAAGCTGTTTTAATTAGCGGTCCGCGGTCATTTATTACCAGGCCATTATAATCGTTCGAGATGGAATTAGATTGTCCCCTATTCTCTCTCTCTCTCTCTCCCTCTTCCATCCTCGCTACTTTACACAATTCTGTCTCGACGCTTTTACAGACTTTAGTCTCATTTAGCTTGGCTTTTCGTTACCTCCCTCTCTTTCGCATTCAACATTCGCTGCTGGGTCTACCAGGCTGCTGTCCGCCGAAGCGTGTCTATTAAAGTAAAAAGTGAAAGCAATTATACGTAACATTTCGGAAGGTGCACGATGATGTTTGCCTTTACGTCTCGCCCTTTACCCCTTAAATCCTTATAAACCGGTTAGAATCTGTTCTTGAATTGCGATTGAGTGTGTGTATACGTAAGTCTCAGTTGAAGTAAATTAAACCAACGGTTTTAAGGTACCATCCACGCTTACAGCTCTATTTCTTGTAATGAAGGTCTAGTACTATTTATACTATATTTTTACCTTACACAGAAAGGGAAGTACGATGTCCACGACTCTTATAAACTCTACTGAGATATATGGGGGTAAAAATTAAAGAGTATTCGCCAAAAGAAAAAACGTTGGCCGAGTAATTACGGATTATACTGTGAAGATGAGGGGAAATATTACTCGTAGAAAAGCAAGCAGCTTCGGGTTATCGCCATATTCAAGGGGTTCCCAGGAACGTTGGAAAACGAGCGGCGTCATGCACCGGAGAGAGCTGGAAGAGAGATATTTACGATGCCAAAAACATTCCTCCTCATTATTATTATTTCGTCTCTCTCTCTCTCTCTCTCTCTCTCTCTCTCTCTCTCTCTCTCTCTCTCTCTCTCTCTCTCTCTCTCTCTCTCTCTCTCTCTCTCTCTCTCTCTCTCGTTCGCGTTTCGCTTTCTCTTATAAATTTTTTCCTCTTTCTTTATCACCGAGTCATTATTTCGCCCCTTTTGTGTTTTTAATCGCGTCGTTAATCCAAAAACGACGCGAAACAATTAACGCGTACCGGTTTAAGCTAAACCTTTGCCAGTCCTTTACCATACTCGAAATATTTTTTTTATAAAAATAGACGTTTCACCTTCGTTTGTAATTTAGGGAATTAGGATTCCAATCGCGTTTCGGATCTAAAGCTGTTAAAACTAAACTAGATTATCGTTATGAATATTTTAATAATAGTTTAAGTTATGTCTCTTAATTGAGAATTTTGGTGTTAACGAACTTAACTATCAAATGGAAACGGTTTCCCCGGCTTTAAGAATAACGTGCGGACACTTGTCACTAAATGATAGGCTCATTTTTAAAATAATTATAACGAAAGGAGAAAAAAAAATATCACTTCACGAAGAAAATTAAAAATAAATTTAAGGTCCTCTCTTAACCCTTTGAAGTGGAAAACGCTCGGCATCAGAGAATTTTCCAAGCAGTGTATTTTTATGTAAACAAGAGGTCATTTGCTCTCCACCGCGTCTTGCCTCGAGATCTCACTCAATATTTTAGTAAAGTGGCTCTAGTAAAATGTTCATCCTCGGATGATATTTTTTCTTTGTTGATTTCTTTAAAATTAGTGGCCGCTCAATTAAGCTTCTTTAAAGGTCGCCAGGCCGTCCTCCGGTCGTTAAGAAATACGTCCGAACTTTGTTGATAGCGAAAGGAAACGTCGTTGAGGGCGGGAGATCGTAATTAGCACCTTTAATGTCCCCTGTCGTCTTAAAACCCGCGACCAAGTCGGGACGGCCTACGGAATGTTTTACGACGTTGTAAAACTAACTAGGAAAATTGTCGTAATCGGCTTATACGATGCCAACAACAAACTTTCCTCTCTCCTTCTCTCACTTCCTCAAGTCGCGAGATCTTTCTTTGTACTTACTAGTGAAACTTTAAATCATCGGCCACCAAAATTTTCAAGGATATGCTGTAAAGATTCGCGACGTTTCAATTCTAAAAATGGCGGCCGTGTGTGTAGGGTAGCTGTTTTTCGTTGGTCGGTCGGTTGGGTTGGTTTAGTTTTTGGCTATATAGGCGAGTATTCTAGACAGTTAGACCGGTTGAAGGATGATTCGGTTCCGAGTTCGGGTCACTGCCGCTCTCACTCCTCTTTTCCCACGTTGGCATCCAGCCAAGAAGCCCGGGCCCCTCCCCCTCTCTCCCTTACAGAGTCAGACCATTCCTCTTTTGCCCCAGCTTCTCTTTCCAATGGAGAACATGCGTGGACTATCTTGCCCTAGTTACGGCGCGGTGGTCCCTGGTAGAGGAAATTTGCACCCGATCCTCGTCTCTCCCTCCCTCTTCTCTTCCTCTATAGACCTAAGATGTATTTACCAAAAGGCAGGAAGCGAGTTTTAAACCGATGGGGCTGTTTGGGGATCACTGCTACGGGCGATAAGAAGATATAAGCTTCTCCCTCTTCCACCGCACCTCTCTCTCTCTCTCTCTCTCTCTCTCTCTCTCTCTCTCTCTCTCCTACGTGTGTTCTATTACTATTCCGTATACAAATTGGAGAGCAAACTCCCCCCCCTAGCTCTGTCGCTTCGAATAAACATGCGACGGACGTGATTAAGACGCTTAAACAGTTTTTAAGTAGCCGGACCGTAATTTTAAAACAATAGCTGCTTGGATGCTTTTAATACGTTAGTTTTATCCATCTATAGTGATTTTCTTGCAACTCTCCTTACTCGTATGTAAATTAATCCGATGTTATTAAATGAATCTGTAGCTTCTCAAACTCATTAAACCCTTCTTATACTATATATATATATATATATATATATATTGAGACCATTATCTACTTCCGATCTGGTTAATTAGTCTCTCGCTATTTTTAAATAAACGAAAGACAAATATAATTTACGTCATTATTTGTGTGTTAAATTCTATTAGTGTTAGTTGAATTATTTATTTTCAATTGAATGAAAAAAGCTAATTAACGTAAAACGAACTTTTATCTGTGTACGAAGTATTTTTACTTCATTTAGTTTATATCAATCCTTTATGGTTAACTGGAATGGAAACATCCTCCGGTTTGGTTTGGTTTGGTTCGGGTGGAATGTTAGCTTAGAAACGCGCGGCTAACGATTGTGTACCGCCTTTTATAGTTCGAATGAAGTACACTTTGATTCAAGCTCCAAACCAGTACCACGCATCTCTCGCGCCTCCTATTCTTCCAAGAGAGCTCGTTTGTAGACGTAGGTAGATGTGAAATGCACGGGTTTTTCTTGGTTCTTTCTCTCTCTTTCGCTTCTGTAGATCTCGAGTCGTTGGAGCGAACCGTGTCGAAGCCCGTAATTCCGCCAGACTTCACTCTTATACTTTTACGCTAACCCCTCTCCTCTCCCCTTCACCTCTCTTTCCGGAATATTTTTTCCCTCCTTTTTTGGGGGCCCAAGCAATATCTCATCGAAAGTATAACATGCCACGAATAGATTCTACCCACTGAAGATGTCTTGCAAAATAGCTGTATTCTTTACTGTAACTGCGATGAATTTGAGAATTTTTGCTATTATCCCATGAGTATTACACGTTAAATATGCTCCCGTAACTTAAGCAACCATGGCTTTGTTTACAATTCAATATTCATGGATGATATAAATATTTCTTTTTTTTTACTCGGGGTAAATGGCTGGCTAGCTTGATCGAAGTTCAGTTCCTTACCTTCGCTGGTTTTAATCTATTAGGTATGTTTCTACCGTGTCACTTGGCTCTAAAGCCAGAAGCTACTTGAACCTCTTCTTTCATAGCCTATGAAGTCCACTATGTTTAAGACGTCTTTCCAAGGCACGCGTTTCGAATTCGGTCCTTCCGTAGGAAAGCTACTCTTCTTTCCAGGTTTTTCCCTACCACGATCACCCCTTTATTTTCTCTTAAAGCCCCTTTTTGCTAGTCTGGGGCTAAGATCCCCCGTAACCGTAACGTCTGGTACAAAGGAAAATCTTATTAAGTTATTAGGTTTTGTAGGTAACCCTTCTTGAATTTTGCGAGATTACTATATTCGTGATGTGGAGGCTCTTCTACCACGCGTCCTGTATAGAAAATCTTGTATGATCTAGAAACCCGGCTTGGGTAAAGCGAGGAGTTTCTTAATTTAATTACAGTTTAGGAGAGTAGCTCCACGCAAAAATGGAAGCATCCCCAGCATGGAAGGTTTAGTTTGACGGTAATTTTTAAAAGTGGAGGGAAAAGCGAATTCAAGTAAAGTTCAGTGTAGAAAATTATAAAGAATATATTTTATTAGTATAATTTTAAGGGAGGGAAATCTTCGTTAAAAATTGCATTTATTTTAAATGAATTATCTTAAATATCCATTTATTTTTACGCATTTTTAACTTTGTGAATGCGCCCTGCGTATCAAACGGGGAAGCTCACCACCAGGATGAAGCTCTTAACATTATTTTCCCATAGAACGCCTGTAGAAATGTTTACCCCGCAGAGCACCGCTGTTCAAGTGTAAACCACCGACCAGGGGCAATACTTTCAGATTTAATTTTTAATATCCTTTTTACGGATGAACTTTTTTTTTCATCATTGAAAACAGCTTATTTCAACCGAAAAAAAACAAGACAATGTTGCAATTGAATTCGAACTGTAACTATTTATCAGTGACCATGGTCGCTTTGATACCTATTTGATATTCAATCTAAACTGACTCCGAAAACAATTTTGGACCCGAGACTGATTTTCTTTGAATGAATTTTGAAGGTTCCGACCTCCACCTGTAAAAGTGAAGATATCTTTACCTTATTTTGCATGAAGGGAGACATTGCAAAGTCCCTCGAATCCGGAGTAATATTGTATAGGTATATAGTGTATATTGTGAAACAATTTCCCTTTTGTTATCTAGTATTATTTCGCCATGTTTTTTATTTATTTTGCTTTCCTTTCATCACTGGTGGCCAGCCGTTGTTAGTTTCTTTGTTCCTATCCGATCTTTTCGCTCAGTGTTCATCCCATCTTCTCCCATCCCTCCTACGGAGAAAGAGACGATAGGCGGAGACGAAGGTAGAGAAAACCAATTTTTTTTTTATTTTGTCGAAGCCTGGTCGACCTTGGCTCTATCCGTTTCATCCTATTCTTTAGATTCCACAGAGATTCTCCTTCTCTTCCACCAAAAAAGGGTTGGATGTAGAAAAATTGGGAGTTTGGGAATCCATGGTAGGCATAGATGGTCCTATACTCCCCCTATTTCTCTCTCTCTCTCTCGTCCCTATTCGCGCAGACTCAATTCGTACCACCACGCGTCTACCGATTCCAATGCAACCGTCTGACTCTGACCGTCTCTTGGTTTTGGGTAGTATAATATTTTGGCGCCCCCTTTCACTATAGCAACTATAGGAAAATATAACCGAGAAATTTAAGCATTCATTTTAATTATTTAACTTCCGTGATTTCTTTTAAGGATTGTATTATCAGAAAATTTGTTCGAAATTATTATTGTCGGTAAATGCGTTTATTATTTACTAGTACACTTATTTTAGGATTGGTGTGTATTTACTTATTGCGTCATAATTTGTTTATTTATACATACTTGGATTGGTGTAGTTACTCCTATAATTCGATTTTTCTATGGGAATGGGGGTCAGCTAGAAGATAAGGCCCTTGTTGTACCCCCCTTTTTTGGGGATCAAACCGGCCGGGTAGAGTCCGGATCAATATGAGAAAACGGGATGAGGATGGAGAGCGTGCGAGCGAGAGAGAGAAAGAGAGATGCTGTTTGTTCAACGGAGCCCCTTTCGCGCAGGTCTGTCGTTTTCTCTATCCCTCCTCTTTCATCCCTTCCTATAGTAGGTTCGGCTGCAATGCAGTTGTCAAATGAACACCCACTCCCTCTCGACTCGACGCTTCCTATTCTTATTATAAAGAGCTCGATACTGGCGTACATACAAGTCTATATACGGTTTTCTGTAAGGAGACTAGACAGGGTGTTTTAGCATCTTACCATGCGTATACACTCCCTGTTCTTGAACATAGCCGACTTGTATTAATAAATTATTACAAGTCGGCTATGTCTTGAAGTATGCGCTTCAGTTAGGGAAATAATGAATTCATTCATGAATTGAGATAGGTTTAGGGTTAAGATGTCGTCTGTAATTTATTTTAAATAGATTGATAGTTTAAAATCGAAACCCCGATAATAACGGTCGAGGAGGCTTATGAGGAATGGCTCTTATTTGAAGCTGGAATTCATTTTCACGGACAATCCTCCATCCTAAATTAAATTTATTTTCGTGTTTGAGACGATACGAGCGGGCGAAACAAACCCTTTTTGAAAGTGGACGGATCGATCGATTGAAGAATAGCGTGTTTATATTGTCAGAATTGACCGGGTATACATCTCTCTTTTCTCGTTGTATGAAATCATTTTTCCGTTCGTTTGCAAATTATTTTCTTTCGGAAACCCGCGTGGCGATTTTTGTTTCCCCTTCTGTAGCTTTATTGGTAATTCTTAAACCCCCCTCTCTCTTTCTCTCTCTCTCTCTTATCTGTCCGCGGGGCGTACACCCTTTTCTGATCGATTCCTCGTTATTGGCTATATACATCCGTGACGGTTCGACAAAGAGGACTCGTATAACGTACGTGTCTAAATGGCGAAATATCTTTTGCAACAGAAAGAGGCACCTACAAACATGGTATGGAACAAGAAAAGGGATTCGGTGTGAAAATGAATTAATGTATCGATATGTTCGTCTACCTACGACAAGGATAATATATTAAAGGAATAGGGGGTGGATATAATTCATACTTATATTCCTCGATGCATTTTCTATGATAGGTTACGTCAGTCGCTTTTTTCATTCCTTTCTTCCATGCCTATGTCTTTTCTCCATTGAGTTGTGCCCTACTGCGAGAGAGAGAGAAGGGGATCTAATAGGCTTTTGTTTGAACTTCGTTAAGACGTGGCCAACCTCCGAGTACCTACCAACCTACCTATATAGGCGCTCCTCGCCCCGTACCTTCATCCTTTTATATATCGCTTTTCTCTTAATGTAACTCGATCCTATTATAGGGCCAAGATGGGGGGTTCCTTCGGTGTACACCCAACGAATTCCGCCATCTGGAAATTTTTCGACGACGTTTCATCTTCATCCCCATCTTCTGGGAGGCGGCTGACTGTAGGCTATATAGGATTGAAGTCGATTTCTGCTCCATTTGCGCTTTCCCTTCGATAAGTTTTTAAAGAGATTAAAGGGTTTATAAATCCTTTCATTTCGACCTTAATAGCCCCCCCCCCCTACTGCTCTTCCCGCGCGCTCTACTTTTCGGTATGCCGCGTGGGCCTAGTAGCGCGCGCTTTTCAATTTTATTGATTTCTCATCTTTCTTTTCGTCTCTCTGTTCTCTAGACTAAATTATTTCTCGAGCCAGATTCGATTTGTTTATTCTTTTGGTGCGAATGAGACCCAGTTTAAAATTAGGGATACGAATGTAGGCTTCTTTATTCGCCAGGACATCGTCAAGAAGAATAAAAAATGGTGATGCCTCCATACAGCCCGCACCCGCCCTCGATAAAGAATTTAAAAATTCATCATCACTCTAAACGGGCAAAATGAAATGTCAAACGTAGTTGCGCTCTCTCTCTCTTCCGTCTCTTTTCCTCTCCAAGCCTTCTCTTCCTCACTATCTCTCTCTAATCTTTTCCTCCGCTGTAATTGATGTTCCATTTTTGGGCCCGCTTCGGCCTTTTTTTTTCCTTGCTTTCCACCCATCCATGGACGCCTTGTACCGTACGTGGTAACCTCAGAGTTCGTTCGCCAGTCCCGACCGACCGACCGAACGAACGCAATCAACGTGATTTAACGGAGGAGAACAAATTGGTTATTTTGAAAATGAGTCTAACTAGGCGCGTCACCTTTCTCCTATTTTCTATCTTTCCTTGTTAGTCACGCCATGAATTGATTCATTTTTCTCTATGAATACTGAATGTAAACTCTAATTGAATTTTACTTCCGCCTAGTGATCCCGAAAGCCTACTCGCTCCATATTCCTTAAGGTTTGAATAAATTCACGCTTACGGGAAAACCCTCCCGTAGAGAAAGGGTATACAGGGTGTTTGTGAAAGGTCCATCAATAATGAAAGGGCGTATTTATTGGGTCATTTTGAGTCGAAAATGTTCTATGACATTTTTCCGTCCGGGCCACTGTTTTCAAGTTATGATTGGAGTAATTTACGGATGACCCCCTTAAATTTAATTAAGAAATTGAAAGACAGCGCTAATTTAATGAAGGGGTCATCCCTAAAATATTCAAATCATAACTCGAAAACCGTGGGTCGGACGGCAAAATGTCATAGAACATTTTCGACTCAAAATGGCCCAATAAATACGCCCTTTCATTATTGATGGACTTTTCGAAAACACCCTGTATACGTGGGTAACCCCTCGAACCTGCCATGACCGTCTGCTGGTCTCATGCTCGCCCGGGAAATATTTTCCCCCGACGCGCAATTTCCGTTCGGACTAACGATTCTGTCTTTCCCAACGAATTTGAGTATGTATGACTCACCAAGCTATATAGGAATTCCATATTTTTTTTTTTCAAGACGACGCACCCTTCTCTGATCTAGCTAGCTTAGTTGTAAGGTACCGTTCGTCTTCTCTACCCGTTTAAGCCCTCTTTAGTGGTCCCCTTATTCGGGGTGGTGACCCCTTCGGTTTTTGAGGTCGTCGTCGGAGGAGGCCCGCCAAGAGCATTAATGCGGCTGGCTACAAACCAACCCTCATCTCCTCTTCAACCTTAAATGTATGGCAACCGATTGAGAGATCGTTCAAGAACAGGGAAGGAGTCCTCCTAAAATAGGGCTTTCCCCTCCCGTTTTTTTTTTTGCTCTTCTTCTCAATCCCATCTCCCTATACATCTCGCTCCGAATCATCGGCTAGCTAGAAACGTCTGCCAAAGATGGCCTAGGCTAAACTTTTCCTCCTCTTTCTTGATTTTTGATTTATTATCCTTTCCGAACTTTCAATTCCACCATGCACACTGTCACTAGAAGACCCTTTATTTTATAAATTTACCTAAACAAACTTGGTATGGACTTAAGGATTAATTTTTAGATCAAATTAGGCTTAGTATACCCTTAATTCTTTTAGCTATTCCTTTGGAAAATATTAACATTTGGTTACTTGAAACTGCAAGGGCCTCATTCTTCATTACGAATATTGTTCCTAAACTGTTACATGAACCATTTTTGAATGGACACGTTTAGTATTGCCAACTTTAGGGGACAACCTTCTCCATCTTTATATATATCTTTTTTTCTCATCTTTTTTTTTTTTTTTTTTTGTTCGGGGTGATCCTTTATTATCTATCTATACGGAGGGAAAAACGTCGAAGATCGCGTAGTGAGCTTATATATTTTTTTCAAAGGCTTTATATAGGAGTTGAAGGCGTTTTTGGCGGCGCAGTCTGTGACGCGTTGCTGACGTAAGGATATGAAGGCTTGTCTACGTTATTGATGAGCGAGCTAATGACCGTAGACCTTGACTAATGGCTCTTATCTCTTTCTCTCTCTTCTCTCTATCCTAACGCATCATCCTTCAGATTTTTCGCGAGTTTTCCGTAAAGCCGTGTGTATATGTGTGTGTCTATGTACGGGACACGGCTGCTAGCACCTGTTGTTGCGACTTCCTATAAAGCCCGCGTGCTGGACATCGTGCCTCCAATCACGAACAAAGGCTTAAAGCTAAATCCGCAGTTTTTTCCTCTCATAGATATCAGAAATAATATGTACCGAAATTTCAGCCTTAATACTTTCCACGTTTATGTTGTTTGCATGGTTAAGGAGATATTAGGGTTTAATTATAAATTAAACTTAAATCTAAAACTAGCATCCTCTAATGCCAAGCCTTGGACAACCCTTTCCCGTTGTGTCTCTTCTATCTTACCCTATGACTCCCTTCGATATATTTTTATATGCATCAACAAGATGTAGGTATGTACAAAAGAAGATGAAGAAGTACTGACGCGTTCTAGAATCTTCATTCAGTCTCGGCAAAAAATACGGCTTTAGAATATCGAACTTTAGCCTTGTTCAATTTATTTGAAACAATGAACTGATGGTGGGGAGGTTAGATAAAAGTTGCAGGAAGGTTTCTGGGAATCCCGCCCATTATAACGTCGTCAACATTGAACCAAGAACGATTGTCACAATCTAACTCTTTCGGGAATTTTGTCGCCTACACTTTTTTTGGGAAAGAAAAAATACTTCCCTAAAAGCATTCCCAAATATTGAGAATATATATGCGACCTAGAAGGAAAAAAAATGGTTTTCAGACGAAATAAAATTCATGGATGAGGAAAAGATAATCGAATTTGAAAGGATAACCTCTTCGCAGCATGCATGTGAAAAGAAATTTATAGATTTTTTGAAATGAAATTATAATTTTTATTTCTTTTCTTTGGCTTGGCATTCGTTAGTTAAAATTACAAATACATTTAGGACAATTAAAGCTTCGTTAGGCTTAGGTTGGCGTGGGTTAGATTTATATATTTATAAAAAAAATAGGCCAAAAATGTAGTAAATTGCATTCTCTGTGGTGGAAAGAAGATTTATCGGTGTCGTTTACACTGAACTGGGTTAAAGACAAGAAGCAAAAAAAAAAAAGGTTATATTTTTTTCTTTTCTAGTTGAAACCCATTGCTGTTTCTATAGCGACCAACCGAGTCTTCCTTATTTTCTGCACCGCGTTTATTTCAAGCTCAGTTTGCAATACAGCCAACCTAAATTTTCACAAGTTGAAAAAGGCCAAGGCTTAAGGTAGCATCCATGGAAAACTGAGATTGTTATTCTCTTTACCCAAAAAAAGTATCCTTAGAAAGCCAATAGTCCTGGGAAAGAAACCCCCTATCTTTTTGGAAAGTTTCCAATACATTATTGATGCCTTTGGACTCAATTGGCTCAGTTTTTCTAAACGAAATTTCTGTATATGTATAACCCCCCTCCTCCCCCTTTAATGTTCGTTTCTCTCGCTGCTGCATCCATTCAATTGCGAATTGTTTGGGGGTCATCAATGAATGCTTAACGTTTATATCATGACTCGCTTGTGATTGCGTTGAAACACCTTGGAAATAACCCGGGATTTTATTATTATTTTTTTTTAAGAAAAATACATCGACTATACTTAGCTGTGTAGTTTTCCGTAAAGAACGCGTGACCCATGGCAGTAATGATTTAGAAATTTTCACCAAAAATATATATATATTTTTGTGAAAGTAGATTAAACCGAAGTTACGCTAATCTTAAATACCAATTTCTAATAATTTATTTTCTAATCTGTGGTCGGGTTTATGTTCTCGAAATTTTAATCTTCATTAACTTCTGGATAATCCACTTCCCTCTGATTTTCTTCCCTTCTATATATAGAGAGAAAAAGCTTATGGATATTTAATGTTGCCTCCAATAATTCAGTCTATAAATATATACACGTATCACATGCTCTACCCTTTTTACTGGCGATTTTCATTAAAAAACTATTCTACACTTTTCATTTCATTTTTCGCTGAAAATTCTTGGATTTACCCATTCGAATACAATATATATATAAAGGAGACATTTTAAACTTCCGCTAGCACGCTACGGAACACTTAAAATTCTATTAGAAAGGTTGTCGATATCACAGCCATGTTGGGATGTTTATGGTTATGTTTACGTTTAGTATAGGGGTTTTCCCGAAAAACCGAAAACCAGTTGTCAGAGCATAATTGTTCTTCATAAATCAATTGTAGTTAAAACTGGTGGTGATGGTATAACATCACAACCAGGCCTTAACTATAGTTTAAGTTTTTGCTGTAAATTCTGTAATTTACGCCGTATTAGTGGAGATGTTATGGATTCGTACGTGGAAGAGCCGAAAATATGGTTTGTCAGAAGAGTGTTCCTATATAAAAACTTCTTGGCTATTTTCGTGTCAAAATACAGTTTGTTTCGGTATCAAACATATTTTTTTTTGCGCATCTCATTTCTTCCCTTGAACGATGGACGGCCTCAATATGAGTAATAATTTTTTCCTTCCGAAACTGAGAAGGATAGACCTTAAAGACTAAATTTTCCCGTTATGGCAGCTATTAAGCTTTATTTTTATATTATGTAAACAAGCAGCTGGCGTAAATTACGAAGCTGTTAAAATAAGCCACGATTTTTATACTCTTCAGTAAATTTAGGATATATTTATTTACATCACGAACTGTAATTTCACGAACTGTGAAAATACTATTGATGGATATTTGATAGACTTTGCGTCATATGATGACGAAATATCAATGATTTTTAATTATTTCTAACGTCAAGGTTCAATTGAAATAAATGGACGTGCGATGAGTCTTGTATGTATTACAGTAATAATATATAGTGTGGGGAAAATTTAGTGTTTTCTTACATTTCTTTTTGGAAATAGTTACTAATTACAGAAAATACCTAATTAGCAATAAGGGAACAACACTTGATTAACTTCAAGCGTTAACCCTTTGTTGTTAATCTTATATTATCTCTTAACTACTAATTAGATGATAATTTTTAACTATTGATGGATTGTAACCTGGCAAATTTACCATCTTGCTTATTTTTAATTGTACACGTAGTTTCATATATCGCGTTTTTCAGACAGTATAAGTATTCGGATCTGTATGTTTCTGTAAATTTTTCTAACTTCGTTGTTAATATAAAGCCAGGTGAATATTTCTGTACCCCTCGATGAATATTAATACTTAACAATTATCTTTTATTATCAATCAAGATGGACCGTCAGTCAATCGCGCATGCGTGGCTGAGTCTCCCTTAGCTTTCTTTTCTCCTAAAAGTCGTGAGTAATTTTTTGTAACGTGGCAGGTGTTACCATAGAGGCCTTTTATCTTAAATTTTGCCTGATAAGTTTAGGACTAGAGAAGTATAAGTCCCCGTTCTTTGCTTTCAAAAAATCTTGGATTTTTAATAACGCGCTTCGGGGAGGCGCGGTGAAACACTATTATTATATTCATTATATTTCTTCTCGACATATACATACATACATATATGTATGTACTCACTCTCCAGGGAAATTCGTGAAAAATTAATTTATAACGGAGTTGCAGGGGTTTTGAGAAGGAGTTTGGAAGAGAGAGAGAGAGAAGTAAAGGCTGGGAAAGATACGTGGATTAACTACTTCCCCAGGCTGCAAAAATGGAGGAGAAAAGATAAAAGTAGGCTTAACAAAACGCCCTTGAAACGTGTACAAATTTGCATTTTTTGGTATATACAGACTTAGCAGACGACGCGATTAAAACTTCCCGCGTAGGATGGGCTCAAACTTTGTACTCTATAATTAGGCCTAATAATGTAGCAGACGACGCGGAATAGAGGCCAACTAGAGATATAGGTTGCGTGAAATCGAAACTTACTGTTAAAAGTTTGTTTTTATTTTCCTCTCTTTTTCATTACTTTTAGGAACACGGGACATTAAAATGAATGGCTAAGCCTAAAACTAGTCCTTTGTGGGTGTTTTCTTTTTCTTTTGTTAAGCCTTGGCTCGGGTGTCCAGGGTATTGTTATTATTATGATCATTCCGTAGAAACTTAAACGTCCCAACAGAGTCGTACTAGGTATTTCTTTTTTTCTTTCTTTCTTTTCTTTAATATATCATTGGAGTGTTTTTCTTTCCATTCGGATGGGTTGTTAGGTTCGTTTTATTTCTTCTTCCTTTGAGGTCTCCTTATATATTTTCTAAACTGCTCCGGAATGGCTATAAAAAGTGCATCCGCTTCTCTCTCTCCGCGTGTCCATTCGGTCATAATGAATTGACCCTAAGTGCGGAATACAGGGAAAATATCAAAGGAGTTTCCACCTTTTACCGTATTCGTTCTTCCTTAGTGGATGAAAGTAAGCATTGTTATAGCGGGGGGAGGGACATCTATATGAAGTAGAGGAAAGCTTCTTGGACTATATCGTTAATTTCCTAAGGTTCTAGCTCTACTACTTGGAGGTGTTTTCGACAAAGGCATCAGTATTGCATGCTGCTGCTGCTAGTATAAGGGGGTGATTCCTCGAGCACTATAAACGGCCTTAATGCCGCCAAGTTCCACCTCATTTATAGCTCCATTATGTCTCCGAGCGGTACTCATTAGCCCAGGCTGGTCTTTTACTATATAACTTTTGCTTGGCTAAGCCTTGCCATCTTTTTTTCTAGCACCCGAAGCGTAAGGAAAAATATATACTATTTGGAACCATAGTATCTGCAGGAAGGCGTAAAAACCACTATGAAAGAATATTTGATCATTTGGGAGCTAACTAGTCGTATACCATCATCTTCTGGCCCTAACCCCCCTCTTGTAGTTATAGGTCAAGTTAAGTTAGGTGGCTTCCTAAGTTGAGAACGAGCTTCAGCATATTAAAACTTTATTTCCTTGAAGTCTTGGAAAACGTCAAGTTTAGCTGTAAGATCCTTGACAAGGCTTAACATCATGGTTAAATTTGGTAGAAGAGACTTTATACATGTACGGTTTCCCCTGATTAAATATACTAATGACTTTTAAAGTAATTAACGCTACATCACTTCCCTATAAATTCGCAGATCCCGAATTTTAAAATGAATAGCTATAAAATTTGTTTCTATATCGCCTTAGATGAGAGGGTACCGATATCCTATCCAGTAATTAAATTATCTAATCCAGTGAGGGCTCAATTCTCATAAGACTTTCTCGCGTTTTCCAAAACTTAATTGCGGGAAAAGGAAAAGAGGTGTAGGAGAGAGTGTGTGAGATGAAGGAAGGGATGGAGAGAGAGGTGA
Organism: Phalangium opilio; assembly: GCF_054372755.1. Classification (NCBI taxonomy): domain Eukaryota; kingdom Metazoa; phylum Arthropoda; class Arachnida; order Opiliones; family Phalangiidae; genus Phalangium; species Phalangium opilio. Next base: position 11,455,670 of record NW_028324182.1, read on the forward strand.
AAGAGTTCAATGGTAGAGTCGGAAAAGTCAGTCAGTTGGATTCCCTCCCCATTTGAGAGAAACATAGTTTTCCTCTCTTCGCCATCGTTTTCTCCTCCCCCATTTCGTTAATTAGATAGGGAAGCTTTGATATTTATTCTTAGCTTGGAGAGAGAGAGAGAGTAGCTTTGAGGCAAATGAGGGGAATCGCGCTTGTATATTTTTAAGCGACTTTCCTACGCGTATAAGTAGGCTTAGCTTCCTGTAAGCTCTGAGCAATTATTCTCGCTGGCTCTGGACCATTTCTTTAAATCGAAATAGTTTTCGCCGCGATGAACCTGCAGCATCCAACCTAGCAACTTGACCGTCTCCAACTAATATCGTGGTAGTTCAACCTGCAATGAAGTGATATTTGGGAACTGAGTTGAAAATATACGTATAGAGATTAGTTTTTATGTATTAACTCGGGTAGTCGGGACTGCTCTAATAAGAGGGATTAAAACTTTAGTCTCGTGAATGACTCCCAACGAATCATCGACGAGTTTATTTAATTCCAACAAGAATTACAGTCAAAGGCTATTCAATTCTTTCCGAGCTAGCTAGCTTTATATAGTTTTAAGGAAAATCTGTTAAATTCTTGTGGCTTTACTACACCACCCCCATGTCTTTGTTTGTGAAGTAACATTTGTATATATTACCACAAGTTTATAAGATATGTTACATAAGTATGACACTTCAATGAGAGCTAGTTCGAGAACTACAAGCGAGAATTGACTAAACTTGGTTTTGCAGTCCATCTTCCTATTTAGTCTGTCCTAAGCCTTTGACAGTGCCTCACCCACGTCACTTCGTGACAAGCCATCAGTAACCAGTTACAAACTTATGGAACATATCTTATGAACTTATGATATTTCGGAGAAAAGGTATACCCCGCTGTATTAAATCGTTCCTCGCGAATAAATTGCGCTAGCTTTTACTCTCGTAAATCGGATTGCATTCGTTGAAATTAGGAAAAGCTATTCTATACACCAAGCTCTATATCCTCAAAACCCAGGGCGCTCTTGTCTTATTTCGAATTAAAAGCGTGAGAGCAAGATGGGATGTGGGGCGCTCGTTAAGTCTCTCATCCGTTCCACCCTTTAAATGGAGAGCTCTTTCTCTCTTTTCTATGGAAAACGACACGTACATACTGTTTCCTAGAACGCCCAACTATCGAAGATTACATCTTTTCCAAGCTCTGATTATAGGGACGGACTAATTCTGTAGCGAGCGAGCGAGCGAGCGACTATAGTCATTCCCTCAAATTATTAATCGCTTTTAATTGAGCCAATTGTTCTTCCGTTTTCTCTTTTTAAAAAGCTAGTATACTTTTATAATTCTTGGAATTAATGAAATAGGGATGATGTAATTTAATTTGATTAACAGATTACGAGGAATTAAGGAAGCGGAGGAAATAAGGATATTATGTAATACGTCTCAATTTTATGACGTATCTGCATGGGAAAGAAAATATTCAGTAGATAGACTATAAACTGATCTACTTAGTGATAGATAAGACTTGTATGAAACATTTTCGAAAGTGTCCGCTTCCGGGGCCTCGGATTGGCCGACTTTGTTAAGGACAGGGGCGTCTTGAATTTTTCCCGTCAGTCTTTCAGATCTTTCTTTATATACGACAGAGTGACGTACGCTATAGAGTAAAAGAAACTATAGGAAATATATTCGGGAAATTCGTGGAAAATGTCGCTCATTTTTTCCCTTTTTTTTCTCCATCGTCTTTTCTCTAGATTATGATAAGCGAGCCGTTTCCTTTGAGCGTAAAAGCGTTATTTTGTCAGAAGGAATATAGGCTGGTCTAGGGATGGGGATGGGTCTATGAAGGAGAAGGCCCATATACGATTTTTGGAGTGGAGATAGACTGTGAGAAGAGAAGAAAGACAGAAGAAAAGAGGCCACATACATAAAACGATAGATTTATCCCGGGCCACGCTTCTATTCGGCCCCTCTCATGAATACATTCCATCCCCAAAAAAATATTGAAATATTCTAATATAATATACCCTTGGCGGTGTTAGGATCCCCAATTAAAGCCAGGTCATGCATGCAGTGATCCTCCCAAAGACATGTCCAGTTTTAGCATGGCCAGACCATTAGAGAACTTGTTCCTCTCTCTCTCTTACCCTACTTCAAGAAGTGATATCTAGTTCATTAGGGAGAAGATATAAGATGCATAAGTATTCGCGCGCCATAGTCCCAGTTTCCTTTCCGGGGAGGGGGGGGGGCGTAAAAAGAGGCCGGGCTATTTCGCCTCTCCTCAGTCGGAAAATACGTAATTTTCGTCATTCGCGTCGCTCTGACGTGAGTTTTCAAGAGCCAATGAGATGCTGGTGGTAATTTAGAGGCGGGGATTAACTCCGGACCTTCGTTTGGACTGGAGATAAAGCTGGAAATGTGGCGAATTTATACCTTCTCCTTAATAAACTAGATATAACTTCTTGCCTACTTTTATCCGGCCGCTCCGGCGCCTTCTTCGATTTTAGGATAAATATTCGTGAGAGAATTGAATAAATTTGGCTTCTACTCATACTCGTACGCAACGATGAGGGGAGTAGGCAGTCCACTTTTGCCTTTGCCTAGCTCGGAAAAGAATCTGAAAGCGAGAGAGAATTTCCGACAAAATTTCCGGAGACGAAGCGAACCATAAAATCGGGTTGTGTCGCGCGCTCGCTTTCCCGCCATAAGAAAAAGGGAACGAAAGTAGAATAAGAAAATGAAAAAAAAAAAAGAAAAAAGTAGTCCTTCTCTCGCTTGGCTCCGCGCGGAGTAAAGTCCATTCGACATTAACTCGGGAACCCCGCTAAAAGAATGGATTTACATCATTCATTCTCCTCTATCTTTCCTCTTCCACTTCTCTTGCCCCCCCTCCCCCTAAAATGTCCCGACTTCCCATCCCCTTCCATCATTCCGCGTCATCTTGAGCTTCCTTCATCCTTATTTCACATCCGCTCGCTTTTATCCACATTCTAGGTACTGGAAAGTACATTTTGTTATTTTATTTTAAAGCTATATGTTTATTTCAAAAATTGTTTAAATGGCGATACGTCTTGGGTAACAATTGTGAACCAATGTTATTTTTCTTTTTAACCTGCTAGTGATGTTGATGATTTTTTAAAGACTGAGAACAAAATACTCAAACAAAACATCCCCTTGCATTTAGAATTAAGTCATTTTGAATTAATTTAAATTTAAATTGGAGCTCTTGGTTTTACGCAAATTAAATATTTGAAAAGGCTTCTGTTTGCCACCATAAAACCAACCTTTTTATCAGAGTTAAATTTCAAAATTAACTTCTTCGATTAATACCACAGATGAAAATGCTTTCTTCGTTTTTAATTATGTTTACAAACATTTCAGACTTAACGTTTTTTTCTGAAACAATTTCCTCCCATCAAAAATCCTCTTAAAATTGAAGTAAAACCTTAATCTCTTTCCCCGATTAAGCCCAATCTTAAGAGTAGAATTATTAAGCCTTTTTCTTAATACTTTGTTTTTCTAAAACCATTTTTTTCTCTTTCTTTCTCTTTTGCAGGTAAGTCGTTTTGGAGTCCATTAAATCATCTTTAAAAAAAAAGGTCTCGTTTGTGGGTAAAGTGACCAAAGCTTTTTATTTATCTTGTTTTTCTCCATGAAAATAATCCATAGGTGTATTTTTAAGACGCAATGCCTCCTTCATTTTAAACTCCTCTATAAGCCTCTTTTTCAAGCTGATACCCCACAGAACTTAAAGTACTAAAAGCCATTTTAAGGTAACGGTATATTTGAAATTCTGCAAAGGTATCCTATAGGATCATTGTTCCTTAGGGATGTTAGCTTTTTGCAGGATCCTATATTGTATCCGTGTATTTGAAGCCCGACTGTATAGTCCAATAATGTTTTCTTGGTATTATTTCTTGAAAGATGTCAACATGGGTCCGTTTCTTCCTTGAGAATTTTAAGTGTTCAGATATTAACTGAATATATGCAGGTGAAAAATCGAGGGGTCGGTCATTCATGAAATCCCGTACGCTACCCGTGAAATCCAATTTATGAAATCCGAAATCAATGCTGATTTTGAAATCAAATAAAAAATCCGAAATCAGCAACGAAATCACAAAATCAGTAAAGAAATCATAAAATCAGTAAAAAAATCGCAAAATCAACGAAGAAATCATGAAATCAACATAGAAATCACGAAATCGAAGCGAAATCACGAAATCAGACGCAAAATCACAAAATCAGAAGCCAAATCAGTAAAGAAATCGTGAAATCCATTACAAAATTCACGAAATCCAAAATCAAAAGAAATCACAAAATCCGACGAAATCACGGGGAAAAATCTCAAATACCGAAGAAATCACGCGAAAAACCTCAAAATCCAACGAAATCAAGGGAAATATCGCAAAATCAGTCGAAATCACGGTAAAAATAGCACAATCCGACGGAATCACGGGAAAAATCTCAAAATTCGATGAAATCCATTGGATTTTATCAAATTCTGAAATCAATCAAAATCCGACTAAATCAAATGAAATCCGACTAAATCAAATGAAATCCGACGAAATCAAATGAAATCCGACGAAATCAAACGAAATCCGACGAAATCAAATTGGATTTCGAAATCCCGTACACTTTTTCCTAAACGTCCGACCCCTCGGGAAAAATGGATAAGCTTTATTGGCGGAATAATATGCCATGTTGAGGAAAAATAGTCTGGATTTTCTAGTAACCGAATTTTGCTTTCATACTTTGAAACGTTCAGAGTGGCTTAGATGTTCGATGCGTAAGGTTGTCCTACCCTTCAATAGGTATAATATGCTCAGCAACTTTCTTGTATTGAAGACTATTGAAGGCTGATATGTCTTACTCCACATGTGTTATTACTATTCCCTTGATTTAGGGGGCCAATCACAGTTTGGCAACCTATATATCCTTAATTAAGTGTTGTAGACCGCATGCATGTTCTTTGACACTTCTCACTCATTTTTAGACCCAAGAACACATGTTTTAGTTTAGACCTATCAGAAACGCCCTGTGTTGCTTTAAAGGTGAGAAAGTATCTCTTTCGAATAGCTAATCCATCCTGCGCAGAAAAAAGATGCTGGGAATGGTTTTAGTCCCAGTCCTCCGCGCGCAGTTTCTAAGTAAGATAGACAAGTAGCGTTGGAAAGAAACTTTATCCAAGTGCAGCGCGTGGAGATACTGAGATATGTTGGGTTTTTGTTGTGGCTTATTTTTATTTTTTCTCGCGCGTCCCTGGCCATCACCACTACCACCACCACCAGGGGAAGCGTGGTGTCTGGAAACGGATGCGGATGGGTTTTGGTTGTGTCACCATCGCCCCTATTAATCATTGCCTTGGCGAGATGGCCGACAGCTCCTCGTCTACTTGATATTCCGCCGCCACTGGCTCCATTATTTTACCATATAACCTTAGTCTATACTGTTTCTATTGCAGTATGCCTTAGTATATGCACGATATCAGCGACCACCCTTTTTCCAACAGTGCACCCAGTTAGAATATAAGTAAAAATCAATTTCCACCACCGCGTTTTGGAGTTTTTTTTTTTCGTTTCTCCCCTCCCACCCCTCTCTCTGCCTGCTGTTTTCACATGCACTCCTGCACAGTTTTAAGGACTAAGGTCCAGAAAAATGGCGTCTAAAGTCTAGACTTCCACTCCGTTGGGCGTAGGGAATTATCGTTTTTTTTTTCTTGGAAATTTCAACGGAATTCTGTATATACATTCTGAAAGAAAAAAAAAATGGAGCTTCAGTTTTCAATTATACTTCATTCCATGTAATGAATATATCTCCGATTGAGTATAGTTCTGGCTTATAATTAAAAGCGGATTAAATAAGAATCGTAATTATGCGCAAATTAAGATTTTCTCGAAAAAAGGTAAGGATGTTCAGTTAATCAATAAATTAAGGAGTTGATTAGGTTAGGTAACCCTGATCACTTTATAGAAAAATGTACTGTCGAAGGTACTTACTGTACTGTTAGTTAGGTTACGTTATAACGTGCTCAAAGCTGCATTAGCCATGGAACTAAAGTCGATTATGGTTAGAAAACTGGAAACCTTAAATAGAATCGAATTGAGGGTTGTTTTTTTTTTACATGAAACAGTAGCATTTTACCTACTTTAGTATATTTTCTACCTACCTGATGAGGTCATCGTTGCTGTAGGGGCGGGGTCACGTTGATTGGGAGGAGTTTTTCTACTCAACTTTTTCCCCCTGGTTTTTTTCCTTCTATATATGACGTACATATAGCAATTTTCATTTTCCCCACTAAAAGGTAATAGGGGATATATATATATATATATATATGGGAAAGCGTGTTAGGGTAAGGCGGAGATCCCGAAATTAATAATCCAACTTCGACCGCTTTTTATAACCGAAAAAACTTTTTCCAGTCCTTCCTTCTCCCAACACCCTACTTACTCAATGACCTTTTATCATTATTTAGGACTAGAATCGTGCCAAAAGTGCAAACCCTAGGTCCATGGAATCAATTTACCTACGAATGGAGTATTAAACCATTGGAACGTATGGATTCCAGTCCTAATACGGATTGTAGAGTCACTATATCTGAAATACCACTCCAATCGTGAGAGAAAAACGAAAGGAAAACCCCCTAAAGAAGTGGAGAAGAAGTAGAAATGGGAATGAAAGGAGGGAGACTCGAGGTATAAAAAAAGGGGAATGCTTTTCCGTTTGGATTAAAAACTCCGGACGGTATAGTTGAGAAGAAGGAATTGGTAGCTCTCTCTCTCTATTGAAGAGAGGTGGAAAACCCGGTTGTTTCTTCCCTTTGATTACGTATACTTTGGGTTTTTTCCTTTTTTCTTTTGCAACAAGGCGAGGCAATGATTTCCTTTTACCTATTATATACAACGAATACATTAATCACGGAATTTCACCCAATTTGAGAGAAGGTTATAATCTTACTCCGCTCAAGCTGCACTTGATAAATACTACTATGCGATTAACCTTGCGTTGCGTCCCATCAATTTACTAGGAAAAAAATTATAGCGTGGATGGCCCTTAATCAATCTCTAGGAATAAATGAAACCCTGTAATCTGACTGTCCAAATAAATAATGGCGGAAAGTAATTAAGACAGCTTTTAAGATGTGTTTATGTTATCTGCCCATTTTGTTTCTTTTTTTTTTTCGGATTCATTCAAATCTGATATCAATGTCAGTGCGGTTTTGTAATACCGATAAATCTTTGAATAACAAATCGTAAATTAAATTTATGTTCGATTAACTAAAAGTCAATCGGTGCTGCAGTCCATTAGCAAGGTTAAAGGTTATCATTTGTAGAGAAAGGTTTGCAATGTAGGGCTTCAGTTTGGGGATGACCAAAGATATACCTATATTAGTTATGGGAATTTCTCAAACCACAAATGATTAAACGCGTAAACGTAAACCGATTTAGGCCTAATATTTATTTGGTTTTATTAAGCCTAAATCTCATTGTAAGAACATTGTGGAATTTAGCAAATCTCATCTTTTTCTTTGATAATCTTTAAGAAAAATATTTGGATTACGCTTTTGAAGTTCCGGAGGAGAAGAAAAATAAATACGTTCTTTTTCTATGCCTTAGAGAATGAATAAGCCGCGAAAGAAAAAGGATATAGGCGTATAGAGTCTAGAGAAAAAGAATATGGAAAAGGGAAAAATACTTTTAAAGGGTGGGGTTAGTTTCCCCGCATTACCTTATAATAAAAATGATGGTTGCGACTCCTCCCATCTCGACCGGCCGACTCTCGTTCAATTTCGTTAAAATAATAGAGTTTGGCGTGAAAGATTGTAGTCACTGTTAATGATATCCCTCCCTTACATATTGTACGACTGCCGCCAAAGAATAATGGGAAATTCCAGATCCATTATTCTATATACGTTTTAATGGTAATTTTTTTGTTTCGATTTTATACCGCAGCAGGGAATGTATTTCTGGTTGTTTCGGTTTAATATACTTTTGTTTCGCAATTTTAGACTTATTTACGTAATCCTCTCGAGCTAAATTCCGTAAGTTTTAATTACGTTAGAATTCCTGAAATTTTGAAGTTGACTCTTTTTCGAGAAAAGCTCTTCCCTCGTAAAAGAATTGTTTGTTGCTGGGATAAATAGCTTGATTCCGTGTCTTTTGGCACTGGAGAAATTATCTAAGATTTGCCTCATTAGAAATAAAACCTCGGTGATATCCGCACTGACAACTGACTTTGTTAGCTTTGGATTTCTGAACCAGGGAGAAAAAAAGGGTCCATGCGGGAGATGAGAGAGCTCTTGGGGATTACGTTTTCTCTCTACCCTCCTGAATTTTCGTTTAGGTTTAAACGAGGAGCATGATGGGATGGAGGGGGGGAGGGAAAGGTTCCCCCCTCCTCGTTAAGTCTCATTAAGGTCTTATTCGTTTCATTATGAATTTACACGATACTCCGAAGAAAATTGGACTCTGCTTTAAATAACCTGATAAAAAAGAGATTGGATTGGATTAAATTATAAATATTTTACTATTCGTTGTGGAATCCGAGGCATTCGTAGTTTCCTACTCTCGGTGTTGGGTCGAAAGCTTCGGGATTTTCTGGCACTAATTGAATCCTAGAAATAAATATATTTCTGGAAAAGTTGGCTGCCCAGTGATGGGGGGCCAGTATCCCTAAAAGGAGAGGCGAAATAATTCTTTTTATCTCAGATTCGTTAGTTGTTTTTGGGGATGCTCTCTCATTAGCGCAAGGTGTTTCGTTAAGCGCGTCCGGCCGTAAATGAGCTATTATATTTCGCAATTATTATAATCTCATTAGTGGATGACGAATACTCGTGTTTAAACCCTTGTTTTCATCGCCACCGCACCGCGTGAAATTTAATCGCCAGTTTTGCGTGGATATGTTTATCTTAACAAAAGCTCCTAAGCCTTGGCAAAGGTATAGGGTTTCTATTTACGAGAAATACCAGGGGCGTGTCCTTATTTGCTAAAGGATGAAAGGTACCGCAGCCATGATTTTCAAAATTTTACCCGAAATTGTTTTGTTTGCCCAGCGTTTCAATTTTTAGGAAATTCGTGTGTTTATTCGTAAATATAAAGTAATTTCACTTAAAGCATAAATAGGTTTCCTTTTCAGTTCAGGATTTTTGAAGTTTCAGTTTTCCTTCAACCTCGCTCGCTCTCGCTTCGCATTGACCAGTTCGCCCGAAAACTTGAATATTAGATCGAAAACATGTTTGGGTTTTCCAATCCGTCTCCGATACTCGGACCTCCCGGGTTTCTTTCATCTTCGCAAACTTTTGCTTACCCCGCCCCCCCCCCCATTTTCTCTTTTCGCTAACCGGAAAAGAAGTATTCGCTATAACCCAATCAATACGCTGGAACGCGCAAGGCACTTACAGGAACCAAGGTTCCCTTGTACGCTATCATTCCATCTTTCTGAACGTACAAACTTCTAGAAGATGGAGATGGAAACGATCGGAGCTGCTCTAGGGCTTCTCTTATATTTCTCCCAACCGCTTTTCGATTCCAAACGTGCTCTGGACCACCCTGGAAATCTAAACTAACCACCTTATACTAGAAGTATATTATTTCAAAGTTTACTGTATAGTTTGTAACTGTTCGTAATCAGGTTACGTAAGTTTAACCCTTAAAGTATGGTTACTTCGAGTTAATACTGTTCTCCCTTATATAACTCCGTATAGGGCTTCTAACCAAAATTCAGTATATGTGTTTAGACGTCTGAGAAAGTTGACTTTATAAAGAGAGTTGTATGTACTTGGATTGTACATACTTATCCTGTCTAACCTTAGAATATGTTAAAATCCATAGGTAAAACCTGATTAGACTCGAGGGTTTCTGTTATATAAAGCTTTTTTGACGAGGGGCCATTCACTCTGTATCTTTAACTGTACTAAAAGTGTTCTGCTCAATCGGTATAAGGAGATTAACCCCCTCTCTTTTTATTAACATACGGTAAAGTATGCCAGAATCACGGACTATATATTATGTTTATTTCTACATCGATATTGAGATTACAAAATCAAATTACAATCTAATTTCTCTTCACCACCACCGTATATGAAATATTCATGATTGAAAATAGAGTTATAATATAGCAAGCCCAACTAAAAAAAACAAGAATAGAGTATAGTGTGCGGGTTTCCCTAATATAACGAACGCATTTACGAAGAAAGAAAAGTCGCCCTTCAAACTCTAATTTATAAAAAGAATCCTAATATACTTTGCTGCCCAAAAAGCTTGGGCCCATATGGAAGACAGTACGAGATGAGATGAAGGGAGAGAGAGAGAGATGGGGGATCGAAGAGAAACAGGGCCAACCCAAATGCAGTTTTCTAGTTTTCTCGGACCGTTATAGGCAAAAAACCCGGCAAGAGAACCCCCGAAAAATATAAAAAAAAATCCAGAAAAAAAAGAAGTCTTCCTTTTCTATACTTTTATAGTACTTTCTTCGCTTCTTTCTTCGCCGCTAGGAGGAGTGTAGCTGGCAGCATCATCTCTCTCTTTCTCTCTTTTTCTTCCATCCCATATACTCATCGTCCCTCGAAAGATTCCTTCCTTCGTAGGAGGCTGGAAGATAAAAATGTATTGACTAGAGGCCATCCGTGACAGCTTGCGTGTCGCGGGCTCTGGCTTTATCCATCGGGGACGCGTACGTCCGAGACATTACGCCTATAGCGCGCTACCATCACCTTCCTATATACGACAGTCCTGAAGGATTTTTACCAGAGTTCGAGTTAGTGTTTTATATAGATGTCCATATCTATGGGATAGGAAAATGCCAAACCCCCCCCCCCCTCTCTCTCTCTTCTTAGATTGACTTCTACTAGCTTCGAAGTAAGTCGAAGAGCCTTGGACTATATGGCAAAGGTTTCCGGACTTGCTCTAGTGTTAAGCTAGCCTACTCTTTAATTGGATAAAATAAACGGACAATTTGAACTTGACTGTAAATTAATAAGAAATAATTGCGAATGCCGAAGACGTTTCATATTTATTTTGTTTATTTACGCCCTTATTTATTTGTTGTTTATTTATTTATTTTTTTTCTTGGCAGTGCATGGTCAGAGAAGGACCTAAAGTTAATTATATTTGTGGGAAAGCCACTGGGATTCCTATATCCATAGCGGAATAAACACAGACACTCTAGAATCACAATCATGGACCTTGTCACTCACAGCGGTTAAGGAGAGTGCACACTTCCCTTGTACGTGACTTATTTCGACGAAATTCCATCCCCAGTAGTCGAGGAAATTCATCAAAAGACGATTCTATACTCCGAAACTGAAAATTCTCGGAATACAGATAGAGAAAAAGAAGACTTAGTGATCCATATAGTTCTTACTTATTTTTCAAAGCGACGAAACACTCTTATTTCTCTGAAATGTTTTGTTTTATTCAATTCTCCCTGGATTTTTAGGAAAAGCCAACAACCTGCGTTTTGATTCTAACATTAGTTTTCCATAGAACGCCTGTAGAAATGTTTTCCCTGCCGCATACCAGTGCTCAGGGTGAAGCGCTCCACCAGGAATCGATTTTTTTTAAATTTTTTAAATTCACCAGCGAGCTTCCAAGGAGGTTTTTCTCTATATAGTAATATTATGCTTATTAAATATTATAATATTCACGTAACAGTTTAATTGAAGCAAAGCAAAGTGAGTGAGCTTATCCGTTTTGGTATCGAGTCAAATTCACCGATGTTGTTAATGCTTTATCTTTAAATGACTTGATTGGTTTCGATAATTATTTTTAATTGTATTTAAAGACTTAAGGTCCGTGACGAAGACATATGGTAGGACCAAAATTATAGTAACAGTTTTGATTTAGCTGGAGAAGAAAATCAATTTTGTTTTTTAAAAGGGATGTGTCTTGGAAAACAAAATACTTTTTTTTTTAAACGAAGAGTATCGATCTTCCTTTGAATTTTTATCGGGACGCTAATTAGGGGGACACGTAAAGCTTTGTTTAGTTTGTTGTTGTTGTTGTTGTTGTTGTGCCTCCCGTCGTCTATCTTTTGATGTTCAGTGTTAAACGTTTGCCACCATGGCCCTTTTTTCCCATTTTGTACCTTATAAGGTCGTTTTATTGGTTGAAAGCTTGAATGAGAGGGAAAACTACAGAGAGAGAGAGAGAGAGAGAGAGAGAGAGAGAGAAAGAAAATGAAAATTGTTCTCGATCCATTTTCATTTTCATTCTCGAAAGACTCTCTTTCTGAGATTTCTTAAGCCTAATGGAAAAAAATTCGATTCTTGAAGTGACATTTTTTGGCCCGTTTTATACGTTCTTTGAAATCCAATATTATGCTTTTAAAAATTGATTTCCCGTAATGGCCTAACAAATATGAACTATTATTGTCCAACAATATCGGGGACCAAAATTATTAATAAATTTATAAGTATTTTTTTTTCTGTTGATAATGTTATAATCCAACCTTTTTCTATTTCTTGGGACAAACTGTAGATTTTTAGACCGATTTTGTTTGGTACGGATAAACGATTATTTTTCTTTTTCGAACTGTTTGTTTTGATAGAGAAAGGGTCCTTGGTCAAAAATAGATTCTTTAATTTTTTAACGTGTTTTATTTCCCTCCCTCTTCAAAGTTGTTTTTAACTTCTCTTTTTTTTTCTTTGGCTCGTAATGATCAGGAAGTTTCTCCTAGGCAAAAAAAAATAATATGGTGCTCGGCTTTCAAAAAAAAAAACGTTCAGTGAAATGATGACTCGGTTTTGCAATAAGCAAATTCCACTCTTGTTTTAATTGCGTTTCTTGTTTAGCAAGAATTCCTCGAATACTAAACAAGACTCTCGGATTTTTTTACGCCGCATATCCCTTAGATTTACACGTTTAGGAAGAGAAGTAGTAGTGGAGGAAGTCACTAACTTATTTGGTATTGTTTATTTTTCTTTTGTTTAACAACAACTGAAAACTGGTTTTAGTTTTACCTTATACTAATGTAAATAAGCTAATTACCTTATTGAAATTCGATTTAACTAAGATGATTGTGCCAGGTTAATATGCGGGTGGAACCCGTTTGTTCCTCCAGCTGCATGCAGAGCCGTTCCATAAAGTTAAGTCCCCCTAATCAACATTTCTTGTAGTTAACGTATTCCCTATATATACGTTTTCTCCCTTCTCTTTTGAAGTTATTAGGAAACGGAGGATTCTTTCAAACTCGTTTGAATATTAAATAGCTTTTTATCCCCGTTCTTTCTTCCGTTGCGAGAATTTTCTCTTCGCTTTCCCCCCCCCCCCGTTCCACTCCATCCCCTTCCTTTTCTCCTCCTTTCTATTTCTAAAGAACGCTCCGTACGTCTCTCTCCCTCGGACGCTCTCGCGACCTAACGTTAGGCTTAGCTGATCGATAACCTTAAAAGGCGTATGCTGGACGAACGGGGCCCTATAGCTGGTCTCTTCTAGGGTCGGACTTCCATTAAGTTTTCTCGGGGATTTTCTTGGCTACGAGATTCTCCGATGGTAATTTAATGTTTAGCGTCGCGTAAGCCACGCGTTCCGGAAATTGGACCAAGGCCTAGCCCCTTTTCGCGCGCCCGCGCCATCTTTTTCCTTCTTATAACTGAGACTAGCCATTACACCAAATTCGTTTTTATACGAGATGCGAGCTGCATGGCCCTTTTTCCTCATCTACTCGATCGACTTCGATTCGGTTACGCTTCCCAAAATATGATGAAGAGCCGTTCCCATTTGAATTTTTTGGCTTATCATACAAAATAGACCCTGTTGTAGGCATGGTTTGCAATGCCGAAACACACACCTATTGTTATTATTATTTGTTTTGCATCTGTTATTTTAGTTTTCTGTATCTTTTATACTAGAAGTTTCAGATTGTTTGTAGGTGTGAACGAGACGTTTAATTTGATTGGGACTTGGTTTGGGATGGCACATTTTTCCCCTTTCGTATATAACGCGTTTTCTCTCTTTCTCTTCTTGGCTCTCTATGTTCGTTTGGGATTCGTTAGAGCCGCTGCCGACTTTTAACCTTTTCCTTCTTATTTTTCTCAAAATTGGGAGAGCTAGGTTGGCCCCGGGAAGCTTCGTTAGTTTTGGAAACAACAATTTTTATCCTGTGCCGGTTTAAGCTCCGTTTGCTTCTTCCCCCCCCCCCGCCCTTTCCTGTGGAATTGGATATCTTTTTCTATTTCTTATATGGCACGGCTAACAACCTCTTAAAATATATTCAGTCACCATTGCAGAAGGAATAGGCTATACTATTTATTGAAATTTACTGGATGTTTTTATAGCTTTTCCGATTTTGAAATTGATAAATTGGGGATCTGATTTTTAGATCATTAATTTTTTGTTAGAATTCTTGCGTTATTTATATCCTAATTTGTCTGAAATGTTTCATCATCTTTGTTATAGTCCTTGTGATCTCATCTTTCTAAACCTTTGCACGTCCTTATATTTGAAGTTGATAAACTGTATCAACTGTATATCGTGATTGGGATTGCGTCCTTGCATCAATTGAGTTTCGAAACCACCCCTTTTCTTAAATTCCTAAAAATAAATCCTTAATAAAGATAAGATTTTCCAAATATCGTTCTTCACTTTTGAGGTACGTCTTCGAGAAAATATGTATTATAAACTCCTACACACGTTCAAGATCTACTTTACCTCGAGATACCGTATTCTGAAATCCAAAGCCGTCTTGAATTTTATTTTTATAAATTTCTTTTTCGACTGTACTTTCTTCGTGGTAGTCATCTTCTCTTTCACCGTCTTTATTTTGTCGGTATAAATATCTTTAGGGCCACTTTTTTGACAGGTTTTAAGTAGCCCTGGATAGGGGTAACCCAATTTTAATGTAAAGCCACCTAAAGCCTCTAAGGTAATCTTTACTCGCTTCTTCGTCTTCTTCTTATTTCTCATATTTTTTTATTTCTTTTTTTCTTTCTCCATCTTCTTCCATCCTCATCCCTGGCTCTTCCTTCCGACTTTAAAAAGATTTACAGAGTGCTATATCTTTTCCAGGCTAGCTTGAAAAAAAAGGGATAGGGACGTAATGGGGAGAGAGGTATGAAAAGTTGGAATTTAACTAAAAATAAAAAGAGAGAAAAATGAAATGGGGAAAAACTTTGCTAGAGTAAAATTCAAATTCAAGTCGTTGGTGCACGGTGCTGGCGTATTTAAAAGTGTGGAGGATGTAGAAGTATTCAGGATGAGAATGGGCATTCGGATGGACTTTGGAGAGAGATGATGAGGGGGGGGGGATAAGAAAGTTCAGACTTCAATTACTCAGTACTTCTAAGGCAAGGCTCTTATATTTAGTTCATCTGTTCATTCTTAAAAATGTAATCCCACTTTTCTTAAAAATCGGAATAATTTTAAAGTCTTGAGTGAAGTTTTAATTTTAAAGCAAAAATTCTCATTTATTAATTGCAGCCTTTGTTGCCGCAAATCCATTTCCGATTGCCGAAGAGCCGCAATGCCTTTTTAAATGGAATCGAAACATCATTAAAAATACTCTTGCAACATAGTATCTTATTGAATTACTTAGAAGTTACCCAAATGACAAGAAAAGAGCAATTTCTTTAATTTCCCAACGTTACAGTTAAGTATTCTCGTTTTCCCTTTGAAATCTCATTCGGGACTATCTACAGCTATCTAGTGATTTAAATCTACTGGGAGTTCCTGCGGGCAATCAACTAAGGATTAGTTTGAATGCAATCGTGGGACGAAATGAGCTAGGGTATATTCTTTAGATATTAGGTACCTCCTTCAAATTTTCTCCAAATTGGTCCTTTTTAGTTTTAGAAAAGCAATTAAAAGTGCACTTTCTTAAGTGCTGAAAAATGAAGTGAAAACCATATCGAAGAATGTATAAGAAACCGTATGGAAATACGTATAAATCTTGATAGGTCAATGGTCAAATTTCCACATCCTAACTACTATTCATTGAATTATAGAATATATTCGTGTATGTTCATACTGATTTATAGGATCCCATATAACCGTATAAAATCTTCTCTTCCAGAGAAATTTTTCTTGGTAAAATGGATTTATTGAGGTGTGGGAGAGAGAGAAAGAGAGAGGTTCGTTCTATTGTCTTATTGGTCGATACCCACCCTAATTCTTCTTCTCCTTTGAATCCCGAGTCCTAATAGTAACTTGAATAGGATAGAACAGGAGCAAGGACCTTTTACCGGTCAATAATTTCGCCTGGTTCAATTAAGGGTAAAGTTTCGGTATCCAACATACCGTGAAAAAAAAAAATAAAAAAAAAGAGTGGAAAATTCTATATCCCCGCCCTCCTAGAAAGAAGCCTGTCAATTTCTATTCAATGGGATCCTGGCGTATACGTTTATACCACGACAAAATAGCGAGCGCTACCAAAACAAAGGGTTTTAGGGTAAAGCGCTGAAAAAATACCCTTAAAATAGTATAGGATTCTCTCTCTCTCTCTCTCTCTCTCCTCGACCGACCATTCGTCGTCGTTTTTCAATATTTTTTTCTTCTCTCCTTTGTTTTATTTTTATATATTTCTTTTTTTCTTTTTCGGATAAAAAGGCCACTGTCGTAACCGACCCTATATATATTCTCTCTTCCTTCTCTCTCAGGCTTTCATTTCAAATTCGCATGCGAAGCTTATATTGGGTCTGGGATATTTTTATTTGACGTTGATTTTGCTTTTTTGAACGACAAATGGATAAAAATGCATTCTGCTCGCGTTCTTCTTTCTCCGAATATAGCCATCCATGAATTATGTCCATTTCTCTTGAATATTTAACGGGTTGCGCCACCATATGTCCTTGTTTGTTATATTTGTATTGTCGGCAAGGATTTATTGGATTAATACTAAGTATTTACGAGGAAGATTAATAATGGAATCAAACTCAGTCCAGATGTTGACCTGCATGATGTGGTTTTAGTTATTTAGACCGTGCTGGTGAAACTTTCGGACGTTCGTCGAAGTTTTGATCTGTGGAATTGGGACTTACCCTGGCCGCTCGGTTCCTGGCTACCATCCTGCCACCGCTCTTGGCCCTTTACGCGAACAGGTGGGGCCGAAATTGTCGTTAAAACCGATAATGAATTTTAAAAGCGGGCCGCCCACTCCGCGCAGTTTGTAGATGCCGTACTCTCTCTTAAACGATGATAATCTACGTTAAAAGTCTTCACTCCTCCTTCCCATACATATACTTGTTCCAGCTTTTCTATTTCAGGCCTCGCTGCTCGCTTAATTTTAAGAAAAGACTGAAGCTTGGTTGTCTTTTTCCACCCATGTATGTGTTTTAAACTAAGCTATAGGAAGAGAAAAAGAACAAATTGAAAGATTTTTATAGCTTGCCGTAACTATCTTTCTAGGTTGGAAAATTTTGCACCGCCATAAACGACTAGAAGGTTATTGAAGGTGGGGACCCCGCGTATACCTTCTAACCCTTTAATTTATGATTAATGAATACGGGGGGTTAGGGGGGGTAAAAGGGGGCTGTCCCGTGCGCCTTTAAAACGGGAGAGAGAGAATAGCCGCCGCCGAGGCCCGTCCGTAACTCTGTTATAATGTATAGAAAAGCGGCGTGCAAAAAGATGGCGATCATTAATGAGCCATTACGGCGATTAAGGAACAATTACGATTAAAAGCGCGCTGCATGCTTCGAACTGGGTGTGGTGGCTTCGACGCTGTCCCTCCCTTTTGGCTATAGCCTGTTTATTCAACGGGTGCCCTAACCAAGCCCAAATCGACGGGAGGGCCATGCACTAAAATGGATCCGTACCTGAATTTTATGAGGAAAATAATGTCCACCATGCACCACCTACGAAAAATGTTACGTTAACAGAGAGATCTCTCTCTCGCGTACATACATCAAGCGGGCGATTTAACCCTCGGGCGGATAAGGCTAAACGAAGGGTGGCGTAACGCTACTCTCCTGCGAGAGACTCGCTATAGCTTCTTTCATCTTCTTAGATCTACCCGGTCCCGTTCTGGAGAAGCTTGGAAAACTTTGGTGGCTCGCATCGGAGAACTCTTTAATTGGAAGCGAAGAGAGAGAACGGGAGAACCATGCAGTTAACTCCCTGCATTGACAAGCAACCCACCCTCTAGCGGAGCCGCCTTTATAGAAACACGCTAACTAGTTTCGGGTTTTTTATTTTCTTCTGTTCTTAAGACGGTTAAGCTTTCGTAATTAGCCGTATCGGTATACTCCTCCCCCTCCTCCTGGTAGTACACTAGCTTTTACACAGGATGTATTTGCTAGTTTTCTCCTTAGCTCCCTCAAGTGACCCAATGATGTACAATTCCCATCTTAAACCAAAGTTGGGAGGGCAACCGATAAATTACAGCGACTCCTAGCTCTAATAGCTAATCCACCCTTTATTGGGTAGGTCCCCTTCTTCCGAAACCGTGTATTTTATATTATGATATTCAGGCATTTTCGAGAAAAAATGTTTAAAAAACGCCGAATTTATTCATTTCTTTCGTCTAAAATTAACCAAGTTCAACAAGACTCTTTATACGAATGTGTATGAAAATTAGTTGGCATTACGAAAAACCTGAAATTGTTTGAAATTTTGTATTTTCTCATGTGAATTAAATAAATTCTTCTCATTGGAAGGTGAATACAGGCTGAATGATAAGAATTTTGGGGTTGCCCCGTATTTGAATTGAAATAGCTTTTGTGGCAATAAAAGGCTCGTGTGCGAGGGAATGAAAGAAAAAAATAATAAAGAAAATTCACGTGATTAAGGGGGTTGGTAAAAAGTGCAGTGAGTGGTAGCTCCAAGCTCCCTCTGTACCGACCGACCGACTGACTTCTTTCCTAGGGCTGATATAGCAGCTCCAAGCTCCCTCTGTACCGACCGACCGACTGACTTCTTTCCTAGGGCTGATATAGCAGCCTGATACGAGCTAGGAGGAGTGTGAAGGAGATAGTCAGCCAGTCCATTAAGCGAACTGTTCAACAATCTCTCATCTGAATGCCAAGCACGCTTAATCAAGTTTCCTGCTGCAGCGATTTGTTTTATAGAAGCAGCTGTTATCATCAAAGCCAAATTTTACCCGCTTTATTGGTTTTGGACCCTTTTCACCCCCCCCCCCCTTGAAAAGAATGAAGAAGCTCGGTCTCAGCTAGTTTCCGAGGTGTATATGATGAGAAAGGAACGCTTGATGCTGTACTAGCTTCCAGCGCTTCCCCTTATCAAATGTTCAACAAAAAAAGGAGAATAGCGCGAAACTGAAGTTGATTAATCCAAAAGTTTGGAATCGTGACACACATTCTCTCACCCCTGAGATTCTCAACCCGGAAGTGATAACCTACGTCACAAGAAACGAATGTTTTCGGTGTTTTGAAATATCGCGTCCACTTCAGATTCCTCTACTTTTGATATCTAGGAATAAATGAAAGGAGAGAAAGATTGCGAGAAATAGGGGAATGTACGTTCATCTATTGCTGCTTTTCATTCAATAGGTGTAAAGCTATGGGGATGTATTTCCAAACACATAGAACGGCAAGCCGCATTTTTCCTCATTCTCTATATATTACCTGATTCATAGCCAAAAGACAAGAACTATGAGTATGAGTTTCGTTTAATATAATATAAAGAAGTGAGATCTATGAATAGAAGTCTGTTTATAGATTTCCTCGTTTTGGTTTAGACAAAATAATTCTTCACGACGTTTCTAAAAAATAGTATACTGGCGTCGTCGTCATCGTGCTTTTCTCTTCATGGAGAAAATTCAATTCGCGTAAGCTATACTCTGGAACTTAGTAGAAAATTTAACTTATGGTATAAGCACACATCGGTTTATACTCGAACTTTACAAAGCCAATTCTACAACTAAATTACTATAAAGGAGGAGGCGACATGTATAATCGAATCTATCTCCATTAAGAGTGTCTCTCTCACTCTCTCTCTCCTCCGTTCTCTTCTACACCCTATGGCTCAAATTGAGGACAACGCCTCCCGCCAAATCTGCGCTTGGAATTCCAAATTCCAGCAGTATTCCAAAGCGTATCTAGTCTGGAAGAGAGATGAGTCGGCGGCCAGCTCAGTTGCGCGAATTATTGCAAGTGCAGGGGGAAATGCCGGTGATAGGATAAGGAAGGTGCGTATAGTACTGGCTGCTGCCGAGGAATCGATTCTATTTCTACACATCACCATATAGTTCCGACCGAACTTCCTTTCTTCAAATACCCGAAATTCGAAGCCTCGAAACCGGCCCGCCACTGTCCGATAGTCCGGTATAATCGCCTTTTCGTCGACTACATACGTTCTGCGTAATAATACCGGAAGTTTATCATTCAAAAGTCGACGCATTCTCTAAGCCTAATCGTAACTTATTAACTTCCATCAACTTATAATCGGAAATTGCTTCGTGTGAATGAAGTTATACGCGAAACCATGCAGCCACGGTGATGAAATAAGTTTCAACGATTTTTCCCCACTTTAATTGATGAACTTCGACCTATAATAATATATACGCGTATCGAGTTGGCGTTGTATATTCAGCGTCGGCGATGATCTCGAACTTGGAGCCTCAATTACCCATCCTCCGCACCCTCTTCTATCCATATTATAGCCACTCGGTTTCTCTCTGCACGTCCAATTCGCCGAAGTTGTCCTTATCCGTATATAGCTTTAGCATTCACGTTCATTGAAGGTACAATCGCGTTGTTTACCGTCGAGAGAAACAAACCGGGGGGTGGCCAGGGGAAGGGGGGGGGTTCGCTCTCTCGGAACTTGGGAAGCTCTGACCATTTCTCCTCTATATCCAATTTGTAGAGTATATCTGATGTTTTTGGAAATAATTAATCGAGGCCAAGATTCCCTAGCTTACTCTTCCCATCTGGATTTTGAGGAAATATAACGTAAAACGTGTGTTTACTCTTTAAAGAATTGATAAAATTACCCAATTGGTTTTAATTCTAGTTACGCGTCATTAAGCTCGAATTTATCTTTTAAGGTAGGGTATAATCCGCTCGAGTAATTTCGCCCTTTTCAAATTATTTCCGTTAAATTTGGATATAGGGTAAAGATAAACACGATCGAGGTATTTGCGACTTTCAAAGTTTCATTATTTGCTTAAAGTGTTATAGGAAACGTATACCGTGTGTAATTCTCGCGTATCTTCGTATTTGAATCTTTAAACGTCTTTTAAAGTTAGGGTTATCAAAGGTATTCGATTAAATATTTTGCGGAAAAATTTACTAGTAATTTAAACTCGTACGGATTCAGATATTTTTTGTTTAACCAATGTTTTTATTACTAAATTTGCAATAAACTTAATTTGTAAGCGTGGTTTTTGACAAACTTTGGTATCTTCAGTATAACAAAGAGGGAAACTTAGTGTTACACTTTAGTGGATAATGTTACATTTGCCTAGCTTTAACAACACGCATTGAAGCGAAACCTAGGGATTTTGCGTAAAGGTTGAAAGGGAGAATATCGACATATCCGTTGGCTCTTAGTTAAACCGAATCCTGGAGGTTGGGGTGGATTGAGCTCGATCTCTTTTAACCAACTAGTCGAAGCCTTCAATCGCCAACCAGAATGGGACTATATTTCTTTTACGTTTTTTTTTTTCAATCCCAAATTTTTTTCAAAGGTTTTTTATACTTTTTCTTTTTCTTTCCTTGGACCGTAGCATCCCATCACCGCGAGACTACTCGCAGCTGTGCCATCACTTAATCCCTCTTCCTTCGAATAAACTTACTACAAAGAGAAAAATCGAGTTTGTTTCCTTCTACTTACTTTCCTTTCTTTTTTTGTAGCGTACCAATCCCGCAGCGTACATGCACCCACTCTCGTTTTCTTTAAGACCCAATTCCTACGTTTTCTAGGCCTAAAAAGAAATAATAATAATAAAACTCATTCCTGCTTGGGCCGATTAAATTTAAAAAAAGAAAAATTAAAAATCCAGAGAAACTTTATGGCTATATATTTTGACCTAATTTGACAGGAATCGAGGTCAAACGATTTGCCAGATATTTTTTTTTTGTTTTCTGATCGATAACTTATATTACGAATGGGTTTTATTTTCGATATAAATTTCGTCTCTTCATGAATCAATCATTCTTTTAGGGGAATTAAATCAATTCTTCACAAAAAGTTTTTTAACAAAACTATACGAAGTCTTCATTTCTAAAGACTAGACGTTCTTTTGTCTCTAATTAATCGTTGAAACATCTCTAGCCTAATTAGTTTTTTTGTCTTGAAAATTATTTTGGTATGTCCCCTTGCGATTTTTGTAAACAACTCGAGTCTCGAAAGTGACCCTCGAAAATTAGATTGTGGGCTATAGAAAATGGACGCGGATGACGTAGAAGGATACATAATTAAAATTGAAGCTCTCATCGACCGCGTCGCGGCATGATTGAGTTTCTTAATTATTTTACGACGCGCGGTCTTTTCCAATACTTAACCTCGTCTAAATTTTTGATTAAGGGGATGCAACCAACCGATAGTTAGGCTTAGTTCAAGTGGCGTGTTTTTATCTAACAGAGAGTTTACTCATTATTCTAATGAACAAAGTGCGGTTGTTGTTATACCGAGCAATATTGTTTACAATGAAGATATGATCCAATATTCATGGAGGATTTAAAACACTCTTGTCTTTACTTTGAAGAAATTCACTTGGAATTTAATATCCTTTTCTTGCATATAAAACGCCATGGTTTGGGATAAAAAGGCCTAGCTGGCTTGTCACTTTTGCTAGCGCTCGCGCGCCACCGCGATATGTTTTTGCTGAAACGTTTTTCACCCTTCCCTTCCATCCTCCTGGCTAACCCTTGTCGCGAGAGCCAGCCAAGGCCCAACCTACCCGATTTCATTATCGAAATATTATTTTTTCGTAAGCCTTGGCAGTCTGATAATAAGGTAGGCTGACTGGATGCGGGTGAGTTTGGGGTCGGTCTCTTGATCGGAGATGTCGACATCCGGAGTAACGGATAGCTAGATATATAGGGACGTAAACACCCCCGTCCCCCCGAAAGATGAAAAGAGGGGGGGGGCGAGTAGAGGGTAGTTTATTTCCTCCCATATTTATTAAAGATAACATTGGATATATATATATTAAAAGTTGAATAGCGCGAAGTTACCACTCGATATTCTTTCCTTGAACTGCGTGGATAACCCGTTGTATCCATCCCATTTGGATTTCTCCTGCATGGGCCTATATTGGCTTCAATCTCATTAACTTCCGGGTATACTTGAAACTAAGCCTAACGTTTTCGCGTCGACGAAGGACGATTATACTTTGGAAGAAGGAAGGGGAAAATTTAGTGATGGAGGGGCTTTGGTTTTGGAAAACCTTCAATTTTGGAGGTTTTTGAGGGAAGAGACAAAAGCTCGACATCGCTTGGTGGGTTGCGCGTTTTCGCGGATGAGGAGCGTCTCCTTTCCTTCTAATAGACGTTTTGGGATGGAGGGGTTGTTCCCAGCCCTACGCCCCCGAATTTACTCGATCAATGTCAATCCGTAATTGAGAAGAAATTGTCCCCGATTAACTTTGTTATAGACCACCAGGCGCGGTGCTTTCGGTCGAGACGTCATCGTATCGTATCTTTTACTAACGCGTACCGAGTGATCCGCGACTTGAGAAGGAAGACAACGGAAATAGCTCCGATGATGTTCCACCCTTGTTTCTTCCTTTCCTTTCCTTTCCTTTCCTTTTTTTAGGGTGTGCTCTCGCTATCTTTCTTTACCTCTACATAGGACACTCCTCGCCAAACAACCAGGCAAAGTTTGACTTATAACTTGACGAATAAGTAAGCACTAAACAGAGAAAACAAATGGAGGTCCCACGTCTTAATTCTAGCTTGGGTATAAATTAGGGTTTAATTTACTTCAGACTTGAAATATCCTACACTATACTTTCCATTATTATCTTAACGGATCGATAAGAAACATTTCGATTGTGAAATGGGGATGGAGGAAACTCTGGGGTTAACAAAAAAATAAAAATATATAAAAAAAATTCAAAATCTTTATAGATCTCTCCATTTTCGCGAAAAACGATACTTCAAAAAAGACGTCTATTAGATGGCAAGCAGCCGATAAGCGCCCGGCAAATATAGAAAACCGTGAACGAGCAAAAGAAGGTAGAGAAAAAATACTACAATACTTCTCCATACAAACATTTCATAATACCAAAAGTATATTAACACTACGATGAGCGCAAGTCCACCTCAATATTTATTTAAAGAAAAAAATTAATTCCTATCATAGTTTGATAACCTCTGATTAATCTACTTTTTATAATACCCTAATATCGTTCTTTTTTCTCTATTTCTCTTTGCACTCGAGCTGGGATGGAAAAACGTAGAATAGGATAAAAACATAGAGATAGCAAAAAGGGATGAACAAAAAAAAAGTAAAAAAATCAACGTATGGCTTTTGCGATAGGAAGAGCTGCTAGAGAATGCGACGAAAAGGAGGGTATAAAACTTTTATTAATCATATTATTTAAGGGTACTCGCGTAGATAGGGTTTTCAATTTCACAATTTTCATTTTGATTCTCGCGTGCGGTTGAAACTGTAGAACCTCGAGGATCAGGAAACCCTTAGGAAGAGCGGGAATAGCGTATTCTACGCGCGACAAACTTCTTAATTTATTTTTATCGCCTTTTTTTTCACAGCCCCAATTTCTTTTTTATCAGGGTAAAGAGAAACTTCAATTCGACTCACGTTGTCCATCTTAAGTCGTAGATGAAGTTGATCGCCTCCTAGCTCTAGGGGCTCTTCCAATAAATATACTTTTTATGTATAGGGGGCCCATTCGTGGGCGTCAAGTTTCTTGTACGGCGAGTTAGGAGTGTAGCTCCCCTTTTAGTCGAAGTGCCATGGTTGGTACCCGCTGACCTTGCTTGTATCGAGAGGATAATCACCTTGCATTGTTGTAGTTCTAATCAATCGAAAGTAAACTAATTAAATGAAAGGTTTTTAATATTTCACATGATTCTTGCTCCCCTTGAGGACCGGCAAGTTGGCAATGGATAATTCGTTATTGTTTTAAATAAATACTGATCTCAACATAACCACTCATTCAAGCACTTTTTGGGCAAGGGGAAAAATCCGGGGCTCCTAGCTTTTCCGCACTCTTTAGTTGCTCACTCGCACTCTCTTCGGTCGGGGGCGAGAGTCGATTCTTTTTCTGTTTCTTTATGTCCACTATTTGGGGGTAGCTCGCCCCGCTCGGGTCCAGAATTCGTTTCGTTTCCTGCAACGGGGGTCTTAAACGAGTAGCCATTAAAGGGCGCCTTGTACTTTCGTGGGGGCCCTAATACTCTGGTGATCCCTAATACGCCTTCGATTCCGATCGCTCGACCCGTTATCGCGCCAAATCGCCTGCAGCGAATGACCACTCTCTTAGCTTCCTTACTAAGGCCCTGTACCCTTTCCTTTCTTCCTACACACTATCCCTCTTTATCTGTGGTACTTTTTTCACCGTCTCACCATCATATAGCCAGGGACTCCCTTATTTTTTGTCTGAGATCGGACGGGACTCCTCAGTTCTCACACGTGGCGGGAATGCTTGGACCCCCGTACTTTTTATTCCAAGCTGTCCCTCTTTTGAAGCTGCACGTACTAACGCCATAACTCTTTTTTTCTCTCTCTCTTACTTCCTTTCTTTCTTTCTTTTGGTTCCCCTTTTCTCTCTTTTTTCAAGGGGATCGCCATTAATCTAACTTGGAAATCCAATCTACGTCTCACTGTAACGAATACGTCTATGCGGAACTAATATATTTGCAATGTTTTTTTTTTCAGTTTCTGATAGGGCAGGTCACAATTTCACCTTTAAATAGGGAGTAACGTTTGTATCTTTTAAATTGTGAAAAGCAAACGATTTGAATAGCGAATTTCCAATTATGTGTTTATAGAAAAGCCAACATCAAGGGGGAAAATTCTCCGTGTATTTCCTATCGAATGAATGAATGAATGGTTTATTGACCCAATTTTTAAAAAAATCCCTTTTGAAACAGGGAGGAACCCTCAAAGGAGGGTTCACAGGTCCGGAAAAAAATGAAAAAAAACGAAACGGTGCAATATGCACTTTACAATGGCAAAAACTAATAAAAAAAAACTAATAACAAAACTATTTACAATACCACACGAGACTGAGTTACAATAATTAATCTATATACAGTGCTACCCTCTAAGAGGGCATGGGGCCATGGGAGCGCGCTTTTGCCCAATTTGCAAGAATACTTTTAGTGGTGTTAATAATGTCTATATTTGACCTATCTCCGAGAGACAAACTATCTGCTAGGGACACGGGCCCAAGCCTCTGGTACGGTGCTCTCGCTTTTTCTAGAGCCGGACAAAACAGCACTACGTGTTCGACGTCCTCTATTTCCGCCCCACAGAGGGGACAGGCACCCTCCTCATTACCTAGAATGCGTGAAAGACGGGCGGATGTTGCCAATGCCCCCGTTCGGGCCAGGAATAACAACCCACTGGCAAGGGAATTGTCGTAGAAAGGTTCTATGCCAGGGGTTTCCTTTAATGCGTAAAGTGTCAAGCTCGGATGGCCAGCAACATCCCTCCGCCATTGGGCTTGAGAATACTCAACAACAGCCTTATCTACCTTGGCATACCACTCATGTACCGATTCAACCGAGCTCCGGGACACTCCGGCACCATAGTTTTCGTGAAAAACCTCAACGCGCTTTAGCCAGGTAGTTTTCCTGGTCATTGCTCGAATATAGCAAAATACCCGCCGTGCAACGCGCTTTTCGTCCATGAACATCAACCGACCCAGGTAGCGGAGCTTACTTTTGGCCTCCCTCTCCTCGAAGGCAGACCAGGCCATTTCACCCTTCACAGCGGCGTAAGATGTAATAAAATTACCCCCCAACGCGGCCTTACCCACGTTAAATTGAGCCTGATTAAGTCGACGACTCGTAGTAGATGAGAAACACATAACCTCATTCGCGTAAGTTAACGCCGGAACCGCGACAGCCTTCCATAGTGTCCTCATAACACTGTACTTATTGTACGAGTGGTACCCCTTGTGCTTGATGGCACCAGCCAGACGGTTGGCCTTAGCCATCACACTACTTTCCTGGGGTTCCAAAAACTTCCCCCTATTCGATATCCTTACGCCTAGGTAGGTTACCTCAGTCACTTCCGCTAAAACGCAACCTTGCAGGAAAACAGAGGTGGACTCTCTTTCAAAAGGCAAACTATTTGCGAGGACTAAACATTTATCAGGGCTAAAAGTCAATCCATATTCCGCTGCGTAGGACCCACAAATATCCAAAATGGCTTGCAGCCCTACCCGCGATTCAGAAACAACAAAAATATCATCCGCAAAAAATCCACCCACTATCCGATAGTCCTGCGTCGCGCTGCCAGGGTAGCTAAGCGTAAAACCGAGGTTGGAAGCCCGTAGGGCCCTGTCTAGAGGTTCCAGATATAGTGCAAAAAGGAGAGGAGACAGAGGGCACCCCTGTTTTAAACCCACCCCACTGGACATGAAATCTGTAACCACATCCCCAAACCAATACCGGTACTTTACATCCTCATAAAGCCGAGCCAAGAGAGTAACAAAATGACCTGGAATGCCTAGGGTCACCAGTAACGCCCACAACCGAGCCCTACAGACGCTATCGTAAGCCTTTCGTAGGTCCAGAAAAGCGAATAACGCCGAACGTTGTTCAATTCGAGCAATGTCCAACAACTGGTATACTATAAATAGACTATCAGCCCCTCGCCTATCCCTCCTGAACCCGTTCTGTAACTCCCCTAAGATATTATTGTTCTCAACAAAATGTTCCAAGCGTGTTTTTAGAATTGCGACAAACACCTTAGAGACGCACTGTGATAGGGCAATTGGCCGGAACGAGCCCAGATCGGCGCCTGTAGAAATGTTTTACCTGCTGCACACCAGTGTTTAGGCAATGCAACCATCCAGGGGCAGAAAAGTGTAAAAAATAATATTGTTTATCGGAAACAGCTAGGAAGTAGTTTGAAGTTGCAGGCATTTCCGATACAAAACCATTTTCCCTCTCCCACTTTGACCACGTTCAAAAGACACTTTGCCGGCATATAAAGAGTAAATTTGTCCCTTTTTCTTTAGGCGTGCGCGTGATTGGTCTGCTGGTCTGCCGGGCGAGAGCTAAAACTGGATTTTTTTTATTTTTTTGATGCCACCGATTTCTAGGGCTAGGGTATCGGATCGTTAAATAGATTATGCTAGGAATTTAGGATGCGAGCTGCTGCCACGGACACATTTCGGTCATTCCAAATCGATGCGGCGTCACTGCCCTTATATTCCATCCCATCTCATCTCCATCCTCCCCCCCATCTTCTATGAAGAGCATCCGGACTCTGTCTATTCCCGTTTTCCGGTGGTTTGTATAATACAAAGTCCATCAGTCGAAGTAAAACGTGGCCTTTATTAAACCTAAATTAATTAACCCGCCCTCGCGAAAGTCGTTCAATCACATATTCCTCGATAAAGTATATACGATCAAGGCTGATTGGTTTAGAGCATGTAAGTAAGTTAAGTTTGAGGGATTTTAAACGTGGCCAAATTGTTCCCCCCTTGTTCTCGTATGGAATTACAAATATATCTACAACCATTAATGAACTTCGAAAGTTCAACGTCCCTATATTCCTGAATGGTCACCTTTTTGGGTGAAGAGAGGGGAGGACCAAAACAACCTCGGAATAGTTTGATCTATTAAATGTCAACCAGTACTAAATTTATTTCATCGCATTTTCGAATTGAGGGTAAGGTTCTTTTTTTTTCATTGGGTGCATGAGGCTTAGCCTAGGCGCAAGATAGGGTCCGGGATAACCTGTACATTTCTCAAACGTTTTTCCCGCCATTTTTGGTGGTAAAATTCCTGGTACCATGGCAGGTGAAACAATTTCGCATTCGTATCTATCATAGGTGGCTCGTTTTTTTTAAAGAATAGATGACCCTCTCTTGCAGGACAGGACCATTGCTTTTGGTGGGAACACAAAAGCGGTATGAAAAGAAAGGGACTCTTTTGTGGTGGGGGGGGAGAAGAGTAGAGGTTGCGCGGCCTGGCTAGAAATTCCCTGATTGATAATAGAAGAGCTCGTCGGGACTAGGAAAAAGCAATGTCCTTTACGAGTATTTTATAATGATCATTAACCATTCTTCGAAAGGACGGCTCGAGCCCCAAATTATCAGAGACACGATATTTTTTTGTTCTGATTCATTCTGTGGCCATTTTTATATAGGTGCCTTATTTTTCTTTTATTCCTATACTATATTTTAAAGGGAGAATGAAATTCCTTAAAACTGTGAATGGTTTTTCCGACATTAAGAATTTTTCCACGGGACTTAAAAATAGCTCGAACTAGGCCTATAGAATAGAATGAAAAAAAAAATCAATTTCTAAAAGTAATTTATAATCTAAAGGATCAAAAATCTAAGGTCCTCTTCTTCTTTTCTTATATATATATATTTTCTTCTCCTTATTCTTCTTTTTAGTTTCTCTCGCGTAGCCCGTAAAATATAGTTTGGCCAGCGACATTATATTTTTCCAACGATTTGTGACCTCTTTTCTTTCTGCCAGTATGAAACAATAAATCTTTTAGCGTTCTTAACTCGGTAGACGAACGCCGGCCCAGCTCTCTCTCTCTCTCTCTCTCTCTCTCCTTCTCTCCTCTTCTATCTTTGTCCTGACTCCCTCTCTCTCTCTCTCTCTTTGCTCACACGCCCGCGTTTTTTTGAAGAGCATCTTTTATACTAAACCTATCGGAGAAGCTGCGAGCAGAGTGAGAAACTTGGTCAGGGAAAAAAAGTATATATGGGAGCTGGCTGATGCAGCTCAAAGAATTTCAGGAAACCAGAGGATGGGGCCGATCAATAAATTCTCTTCATAAATGAGATTTATATCTCGTCTATTTTTTTTTTAAGAACTGGATGGAGCGGGTTATACTCCGTTGAACTTCGTGAGCCGCCCGTATGTGTGTACGGTATAGTAAAGATCAACTTACGTAAATGCAACAAATTTAACCTGAAAATCGTTTCTGTAAGAACGGATAGATGAACAGTAACGCTTCGATTTATGGCCTGGGTTCTTGTATATACCTTATTTAAAGTAATGTGAAAAAATATTTAAAATAAGCGTGGACTATTAAATAGAACACTTATAGCTACATGGAAACATTACATTTTTAATTTCAATTATTTCGAAACCTTTTCTATTTTAAGTAGAGTTGTTTTTGCAAGGTTCTTTCTTGTTTCTCTTAACTCCTTTTTCGACCATTAACGTTTTTGGGAAGGGTTATTTCGCCACTGAGAGAATCTAGAGGAGGGAAAACTGGCTCTTGCTTAGAGGATCGATGGCGACCTTTCTTTGGCCCCGTATAAACGTCACTCTTTGACGTCATGTTTCGAGGCGATGACGTCAAGACCACTGCGGGGAAGCTCATCTCCGGGCGGGCGCTGCTCTCTCTCTCTCTCTCGCACTCCCTGTGTTCGCTTTTCGGATCGCGTCTGTGCCAGCGTTTAAAATGAAGACCGGGATGGAGAAGAAGCCAGTTGAGATGGGATTGGAGTCCGGAAACGCTGGGACGGAGCGAAGGGACCCGATGGAAAAGATGCGAAAAGGAGCTAGCTATATAGGGTGGAGCGAAAGAGTTTATAGCTAGAGGAGGGGAAGCGTGGGGTGTAGAGAAATGAGATGGCTGTGAATCAACTTCTCGTTAATGGTGCTTTTCTCCCTGATATAAAGCCAACAACAGCGTGAACCCTTAGGAATATTTTTTATCATTCTTTTATTTTAACCCATTATTTTTTCCCTAACCCTTATTCTTGTATAGGGGGCAAAAAGAGCGTATCTGTTGCGAAAAGGATCAGTCCTCCCACATCGCTAAATTCGTCGCTTATATACTCTACTGCTTAAAAAGACCGTTGTAGATAATGCAACCCACGGTATAGCTTAAGCCTTGTTTTCAGTTTTCAAATATCACGTGCTTTTCGGATGCTCTAAATTTTCCTTAAGCCTTGGTTTCATATTTGAATTACTTAATTGTGAAAACAGGCACGTTTTAGACCAAACCGCGTCACTGTATAGGCGAAATTCTTACGTAATCTTCAGTCAAACTAGCAAATAAATACGCTTACATGATTATCTAAATGCTTGGGGTGGGGTTTTTAAACCTTCCTTCTGTTGCAGTCATAAAAATGCTAGATCATAATTTGGGCTTCAATCGAGAAAACGCCTAGCAATGCAATTTATGTCGATTGATTTTGGGGATAACCAATCGATAGCGTTAGAGCTCTATTGTTCGCAACGTGGGAGAAGAGGAAGGAGTTTGTCATGGGTGGGGAGAAGAGAGGATGAAAATTTGCATACAATCAAACGAGAATCTTTGACGCGACTGGAAAACGGGCCCGTTATATTATTATTTCCCTTTTTGGAGTTGGTTCTAGCTCTCGTACACGCGATATCGACTTTGGATGGAATGGAAGGAGAGGGGAGTGAAAACAAATCGGATTAAACCATTCGTTTATAATTTGATTTGATCATTTTCTGGTGTAATTTTAAGCGCCACCCCGATGTTCCTCCTTCGAATTGAGCGGGGAAAAGGGACGGATATATGAAACGTCTATATTTAATGAATGACGATCGAGAGCTGTTTTAATTTCAATCTCCCCCCCCCCACCCTATCTCCATCCATATCCAAAGTATTGGAATAAATTTTAGCGTTTTGAGCAGAATTAAAAGGATTTTAAGCTAAAGTAAACTCATCCCCGCATCAGCCCTCTCTGCTGCTGCGAATAAACCACCGCAGAAACCACGAAAGCTAGCTATAGCCGATTGTGAATTTAAAATGCAGACCTCAAAAATATCTCGCTAAATAATTCAAAAATGGAGAATCTTCAAACGACCGCATTTTGTACCATGGTTAATATAAAATAGAAGTTTTAGGCGTAATTAGTAGTAACTGAAATCTATTTTCTTGGTTTCAGACAACTATATCACTGTGATGCATGAAGTATACTTGCTTTTAGATACAGGGTGTTTGTAATAAGTCTGCCATAAATTAAAGGTTGCCTTCTTAGGGTCAAACTGAGTGGAAAGTGGAGATATGAGCTCCCAAACAATGACCGTCAAAAACAAGTAAATAGTTACAAATGTGACTATTTGGAGATCCCAAGTTTCTTAGCACTTGGATCTAAGAACGCATAATTTAGTTTATGGCAGACTTATCAGAAACACGCTGATTGTCTTTGAGAGATATATCTAGCTTTTGGCGTGCCATCGCGCGCTGTCACATATTCTTCTCCGGCAAATTGCTACTATTTCCGACTATAGCTTAGGACTAAGGAGAAGGGGGAACGTATGTTTTCCGGGGTTTTCCGTTTCAAATCTCTTTTTAGAGAAGGAAGGAGGCGAAGATAGACTTGTACGTATGACGTTTGTCTTCTTGAATGGTATCCAAAGCTAGAACGTTGCTCCTCCACTGGCGCTTGTTTAAGTAAATACATCGCGGGAATTTTTATTCTGTTTGCCCATTTTCTATCATTGGTTGGGGTAGTATCTCCCCTTATTTACCCCCGGAGTGTTTCCTTATGGTACATGTACAGCCCCTCTTTCGAGAGGTCGCCTACTTACCGAGTTTTTATATAAGTGGTAGACATTTAGAAAAAAATATAGCAAATTTGACAATTGTCCGACCAGTTTTCGATGTCTTCTGTCTGTCGTCCGTCAACGACTACCGGGAGTTAGAACCGAAGGTAATTAGGAGTTCTGTCTGCTTTACTGATGATTTTCAAGTTACCGTAGCTTATATAACCTAAATTGCTATTTTTAGATCATACCACATGCAATGTGCACTCTTTTCCAAGCATCAAAGGGACTCTAAAGTCTACTTTTTCCTTTCGTGATGTTAAACTTTAATTCTACAGGGCCGGTAGGCCCTTGTAGATATGACATGACACCCTTCCGTAATGTTAAAAGAAAATTCACAGTTTTTAGGGTTAGCGTCCCATAGAAAAAGCATTAAAAAATTTTCGGTTTTTTAAGGCAATTGTGGCAGGCCATACGGAAAAAGTATAGCGAAGTTAGTTTTCGGAATACTCCTAAATTAACAAGCATTTCTTAAATGGGAAACTTACGTGTTTCGATTTTTAATTAATGAATTCTAATTTTTGTAATTTAACTAATTAAGATAGTACGTCAAAAAATTACTTTTGGGTCAGAAGTCAGCCTAACCTTATAGCGCGCTTAAACCTATTTCTTCATTTCGTTCTCGTTGACAACTAGAAGGGCCTAGGTTTGTGGGTGCTAACAAGTTACGTTGACAAATTTCAAATGTTGGGTTTCTTGCTGATTTTCCTAATTTCTTAGCAGTAGACCCTAACCAATTACTTTGGTATTTCATCCGAGCTTGAGCACCTTTATATGTATTTTCTAATTAACTGTAGCACCCTTAATAAGAAATACGTCGTTATCAGGTCGAATTTTCGTCTAGAAAAGTAATTCAGGTAAATAATTACAGTTAATAGAGGTTTTTATATCATTTAAAGTAAGCTTTTCGACGTTCTTTACGGCCAAGGCTTAAGTTTTAGTTTGTCTATGTAATATAGTGTTTATAGTGTCTTTCCTTTTAAAGATTATAAGAAAGCTTATTTCCAGCACTGTTGTGGATTGGAAATTTGGAATTACAAAAATACGCAGTCTGCTTCGATTCATGCTACAAATCCTAACCCTAGGGCCTAGGTTACCGTTTTACGCTACGTAACTTAATACTGTATTCATCATGACTGTTTGTTGGCGCTTCAACATTCTCATTTGAGGACAGGTATACTCGGTTTCATTATTTGTTAATCTCACTAAAATGCTACTAATTGTGAAGGTGTGTGATATAATTCCTGAAACTAAACCAATGTAGAGGACCAGATTATTCGTTAAAACAATTTTGATCCTATTGAATCAGTCATACTGTGATGTTAGTCATGTTACGTTATCATTTTATAAACTATTTGTTACCAACAGTCGATTGTTTAATTAATAAGTAACAGTGGTACTGGTTAATGCAGGAGGAAAGTGTCGTTATATAATTTAATTAGTGAAATAATTTTCAGGTTTACAACACAGATTCTCTCAACGTAACCACGTTAGAAACGGAGGGTTACGTTGTTTGCTATTTCCACAGTCCACATTGCCGTTTCTTTATTGGTTTAAATTGCTATGAATTGTATAGGTATTTGATTTAATTACTGGTATTCAAGCTAAACTATAGAATAACATCATTCATTAACATATTGTATAGATAATCTTTACCACAAACCTAGCACAGGATAAAAATTGAACGCAATGTGTTGGAAATAATCAAAAACTCCTCTAAACATTAGAATTAAGGTGAATTAATTGTTGAAAGTCATTTTATAAGCTTAATGAGCACTGACGACAAGTTAATTTCAACGTAATTAAGTATAATTAACGTGAAATTAAACCCCAAATATACATTTTTTGGATGAAAACTCCGATAACTCTTAAATGATGTTCTTGATTAAGATTGTATCTACCCAAGCCGTTGGTAAAGCCCCATGTTTTCTCTTTCACACTCAATCTAATTTAAATTATCTCCAAAGTACCTTAATAGGCGCGAAATTCAAAAGTTTAGCGTAAAATGAGAATCGAAAACTCCACTAAAAATTGCAATTAAGGTGATGCATACATTTAAACTCATTTTATAACCTAAATGTACACTGCCAAAACACAATCCTACGTTAATTTTAACTCAATTTAATATAATTAACGTGAAATTAAACCAAAATATACATTTTTGGATAAAAGCTCAAATAACTTTTAAATAAACTGTTTAATTATGATTAAAACTACCCAAGCCATTGGTAAAGCCCAATATTTTCTATTTCACACTTAAGTTAATTTAAATTATCTTTAAAGTACATTAATTGCCGCGAAATTCAAAAGTTTAGGGTACCATAATGATGAATATATGGCAAAAATATTAAACTGCACTAAACATTGCAATTAGGGTAAAAAAATTCAAATAAATTTTAAGCTTAATCCACTCTCACGAACCACGCTCAAATTAAGATTAAAACCTCACAAGTTTTTCGTACAGCCACAGTAGTTTCCTATTTCACTTTCAAATTAATTTAAATGATCATTAAAATATATCAAAAGCGCATACTACTTGTATTATAAACTAAATCCACACTAGATTAACAAGATAAGCCGTTAAATTAAACTCGATCAAGTATAATTAATGTGAAATTAACCCAAAATACGAATGTTTTGGGTAAATTCATGGATACCTTATAATTAAACTAACAAATTAAAATTAAAACTACACTTATCTTTCACCCAGCCTCCACTTTCCTGTTTAATTCTTACGATTAATTAAATTGTCATTTAAAAGCATTTTTCCCCATTTTGAAAAGAGAGCCATTGAAAAGGAGCGATATTTAAAAGTTTTGGGGCAAAATAGTGATTGTTCCGCAAGAGTCAAACAGTCACGCCTCTAAAGTTTGCAGCTAGGGAGAATTTCTTGTTCAAACTCGTTTAATAAACAGAAATAAGACTAGTAAAAGAAGATAAGCCGTTAATTTCAACTTAATAACCATATTTAACGTGAAATTAATCGAAAACAATACGTTTTTTGGGTAACTTTAGATAAATCTTAACTGAAATAATAAAATAAGATCAAACTACGCGAGTTGTTCTTTCAGCCTAAATGTTTTCCTATTTAACACTAAAATTAATTACATTATCACTATAATACATTAATGGGCTCCAAATACAAAATTTTAGGGTAAGGAATGTGTCAAAATGAAACTTTTCCATTTAAATTTTAATTAGGCCTGTGCGAGTCCAGTTTTTTAGGGTTCGAGTCGAGTCTCGAGTCCTTAAAAAAGCTCTCATAGAATCTCGAGTCGAGTCTTTTAATTGGTATCGAGTCCTCGAGTCCTTAAGTCAGCTTAAGAACTAGGTTTCAAGTCCAGTGTCGAGTCCTGATAATTTATGGCAAGTATAATAATATAATATAATTTATGGCAAGTATAATTTAGTATGACATCTCCCGTTGGCAGTATTGGGGGTTTTACATATAGGAAGCTGTTGGTCTGATCTCGACCAGGCTTGGAAATAAGGTTTATTTCTGAACTAGTCCGCCGGACCAGTGACCCCTGATGTCTTAAATTTGAAACTGGTCCCGGAACCAGTGACCCTTCCCCTATTTATTTTTCTACTGGTCCCAGGACTTGTGGTCGTTCTCTCTTCTAAAAAAATCTCTCTC
The DNA here is from genome assembly GCF_054372755.1 of Phalangium opilio. Taxonomy (NCBI): domain Eukaryota; kingdom Metazoa; phylum Arthropoda; class Arachnida; order Opiliones; family Phalangiidae; genus Phalangium; species Phalangium opilio. Next base: position 11,491,909 of record NW_028324182.1, read on the forward strand.
AGCTTAGGGTTGTATACACAACTGGACTCATGGAGTCAAAATTTATGTTAAAATGAAAATAATTAAAGAGGTCCCCATATCAATTTTTAATAAAAGTAGGAATTAATAAACTAGTCATTGGGACCAGTGACCCTCACGTTTTGAATAAAAAAAGTGGTCCAAGCTATTAATAAACTGGTTTTTGACCTGTAAACCTGTCTTATTTCCTAGCCTGGATCTCGACAACACTGTCCATATTTCAAATACCGTCGTTTTTAAACTTCTTTAATAAATAAAGTACAACATTATTTGCTTATCGAAATCAATGTTTTTGAATATAAGTTAAATGTAATTAACGATACTTAAGTACTTCTTTAAGCAATTAGAAATAGATCAACCCCAAATGTATGACGGTAAAGCAAAAATAAAATTATTCAAATTTTAATTACAAAAAGACTGAAGTGACAGATATTATAAAAAAACGTCTTGGTTTGGACCAAGGCCGAAAAAAACAAACGATATGTGTGAGGTTTATCATTTGACTGAAGTTTCAGATATTGCAATTGTTTTAGTTATTTTTATCCATTTAATCCTTAATCAATATTAAATTCAATCAAATGATTTTACTGTTAATCGATCTAGTCCCTCTAAATTAATTGAAAAAATTACATATCTACGCTTTTTCAAGAACAATTACATTTTCCGAAAACATTTTATCATGAAATTAATTATTTTGAAGGGATTTCGTGTCGTTGCTCACTAACTTGTAAGCACCTTGACGGGCATAGTTTTAATTGTTGCTGGCTTAACAAATTTTCAAGTTTGCACCAAAAAAGTTTAAATCTGTAGTAAGTTTCTGAGAAGACTGATTTTAGAGAAAATATGATAAAGAACTTTTTTTCTCAAACTAATGTCGTCTTCTTGAGACAAAGCAACAATGCTTATCCTGTGTGGTTTCGTTTAGTAGGTGGCTCTCTGTAGCACAGGAAAAATATGATATCGGCAATATCGGTATAAATATAACCAGCAGTAAGATAAGGGACTAGAATTAAAGTGCCCTAGCATTGGTAATAGAGCCTAGCACTAGTGAACAAATTTGACGATTTTATGCCGCTTCCATCACCAAGTGAAGAGTTTGATTACCTCGTTACTTCTAGTCCCTTCTGATATAACCAAAGGTAAGGGTAAAGATTACATAAAAAGAAATACTTCTCAGTACCAATGACTTGTTATATTCATTTCATGCGGAAATAATATGGGTATACACATTATTCATTACCAGTTATGCGAAGGTCACACTTTACTCCGACCCCCCTTCCTCTATTTTCCCAATATAAAAATTTTTAAAAGCACCAGTGGTTCAAGTGTATGGGTCATCTGAGCCGTCGCAACACACTCAGCCAATAATACCATATAGTTCGAAACCTTTTCACATTAGTGACTCTCCGGACTTGCCCGCCAACCTTAATAACCTAAAACTATAAAACATTCCTGTACATGAATGATTATGGTTGTGGCTTGTCACTCACTAGCGCCTGAAGGACCGATCACTCAGTGTAATTTGTGTACATTTGTAAGTAAGTAGACCATTTTAGAAATTACATACAGAGAAACTAAAACACAAGGGTGATGCCGCCATTGGGGTCTTCTCTCTCTCGCCTAGAAGCACCGCTATAGGCAGAGCGAATTGACTCCGTCTGGCGGTGACCCTTGGTGCGAGGGATAATACCCCAATGGTGGCCTCGCCCCTGTGTGTTTTCCGAAATGGTCTTTAAGCGTGCTAAAATGATTACGCGTAATACGTAACCGGTGTACAAGTAGCGCCAACAATGTAGAAAGGGGTGGTGACGTTTCAAATGAAGACTGAGTTATGACCAAGAAATTCTAAAGCACGGAGAGGAAAATTGCAGTGCAATGTTTTCTTCATAGAGGCGACAATAGAAATGTAGCATTTCGATTAAATTTTTACATTTTCCTTTCGAATTATGTCAAAGTTCGCTTGCTCTTTTTAGAAAGTCAATAGAATATTTCAAATATTCTATGTTGATAGCTCAACACGTACTCCCTTCAAAATAATTAATTTCATGATAAAATGTTTTCGGAAAATGTAATTGTTCTTGAAAAAGCGTAGATATGTAATTTTTTCAATTAATTTAGAGGGACTAGATCGATTAACAGTAAAATCATTTGATTGAATTTAATTCTACAGGGCCGGTAGGCCCTTGTAGATATGACATGACACCCTTCCGTAATGTTAAACAAAAAGTCACACCTTTTAGGGTTAGCGTCCCATAGAAAAAGCATTAAAAAAAATTCGGTTTTTTAAGGAAATTGAGACAGGCCATACGGAAAAACTATAGCGAAGTTAGTTTTAGGAATGCTTCTAAATTAACAAGCATTTCTTAAATGAGAAACTTACGTGTTTCGATTTTTAATTAATGAATTCTAATTTTTGTAATTTAACTAATTAAGATAGTACGTCAAAAATTTACTTTTGGGTCAGAAGTCAGCCTAACCTCCTAGCGCGTTTAAACTTATTTCCCCATTTTCGTTCTCATTGATAACTAGAACGGCCTAGCTTTTTGCGTGCTAACAAGTTACGTTGATAAATTTCAAACGTTTGCTTTTATGTGGAAAATTCCTAATTTCATAACAGACGACAGTAAGGCAACTAAAATTAATTACTTTGGTATTTCATCCGAGCTTGAACATTTTTATTTGGATTTGCTAATTATCTATAACACCCTTAAGAACAAATACTTTGTTATCAGGTCGAATTTTCATCTAAAAAATTAATTCAGGTAAATAATTACAGTTAATAGAGGTTTTTATATCTTTTGAAGTAAGTTTTTCGACGTTCTTTACGGCCAAGGCTTAGGTTGTATTTTAGTTAGTCTATGAAATTATAGTCTTTATAGTGTCTGTCCTCTTCAAAGATTATTAAAAAGGCTTATTTCCAGCTCTCATTTGTTTTGGAATTCTTTATATAGTCTGCTCCGTTTTATGCTAGAAACATTTCCTAACCAGGCTAACCCCAGGTTTTTTTTTTACTGTATTTACCATGTGCGCTTCCAATTTGAAGTAAAAAATGGCATATTTATTCAAATTATTAAGGTGTTGAAATAAAGATAGTGCTTTTCACCCTTTGAAAAGATCGAGAACTTCAAAATACTACTGGAAATGACAAAAAGTTCAATGTGTTTTCCTTACGGCAGTTTTAAGAGTCGTCGTGTTTACGTTAGCGCAGTTAATTCAACATTCTCATTTGAGGTATACAAGGTTTCATTATTTGTTAATCTCACTAAAATGCTACTAATTGTGAAGGTGTGTGATATAATTCCTGAAACTCAACCAACGTAGAGGACCAGATCATTCATTAAAACAATTTCTATACTATTGAACCAGTCAGTATGTTATGTTACGTTAATCATTTTAAAAACCATTTGTTACCAACAGTGGATTTTGTTAATTCATAAATATAACAGTGGTGCTGGTTAATCCAGGAGGACAGCGTCGTTATGTAATTTAATTAGTCAAATAATTTCCATGTTTACATCTGCGCAGATTTTTCAAACGTAACCACGTCAGCAACGGAGGGTTATGTTGTTCACTATTTCCACAGTTCACATTGCCGTTTGTTTATTTGACTAAATTGCTATGAATTGTTTAGGTATTTAATTTAATTACTGTTATTGAAGCCAAAGTTGCTAAACTATAGAATCACATCATTCATTAACATATGTTATAGATGATCTTTATGTTACCGAAAATTTAGCACGGGGTGTGATAAAAATTGAACGCAATGTGTTGGCAAGAATGAAAAAACTCTTCTGAACTTTACTGTAAAGGTAATTTGAAACTCATTTTATAAGCTAAATCAACACTGCCAAACCTCAATCCTTCATAAATTTAAACTTAATTAAGTATAATTAGCGTGAATTTAAAGATGAAATGTACATATTTTGGATGAGAACTCGAGTAACTTAAGATTTAAACTGGACAAGCTGTTGGTATAGCCCCATGTTTTCTATTTCACACTTAAGTTAATTTAAATTATCTTTAAAGTCCATTTATAGGCGCGAAATTCGAAAGTGTAGGGTAAAATAAGATTCAAAAGCTCCACTAAAAATTGCAATTAACGTGAAGTATATATTGAAAGTCATTTTATAACCTAAATGTACACTGCCGAAACACAATCCTACGTTAATTGTCACTCAATAAAATATAATTAACGTGAAATTAAACCAAATATATTCATTTTTTGGATAAAAACTCAAATAACTTTTAATCTTATTTAAAACTACCCAAGCCATTGGGAAATCCCAAGGTTTTCTATTTCACACTTAAGTTAATTTAAACTATCTTGAAAGTACATTAATTGGCGCGAAATTCAAAAGTTTTGGGTAAAATAATGACTGGCAAAAATGTTAAACTTCACTAAACGTTCCAATTAGGGTAAAAAATGCCAATAAATTATACTTTTAAGCTTAATCCACTCTCCCGAACCGCGCTCAAATTAAGATTAAAACATCACAAGTTTTTCGCACAGCCACAGATGTTTCCTATTTCACTTTCAAATTAATTTAATTCATCATTAAAATACATCGAAAGGTCTTACATATTTTAGGGTAATTGCAATTAAAGTTAATATTCTATCGAAACTTGTATCCACACTAGATAAACCGTTAAATTAAACTTAATCAAGTATAATTAATGTGAAATCAACCCAAAACACGAATGTTTTTGGGAAATTCATGGATTCCTTATAATTAATCTAACAAATTATAATTAAAACTACACTTATCTTACACTCAGGCTCCATTTTCCTGTTTAATTCTTACACGTAAATAAATTGTCATTTAAAAGCATTTTTCCCATATTGAAAAGAGAGCCATTGAAAAGGAGCGAAACTTAAAAGTTTGGGCGGGATGTTACAGTATTTGTGCCTTTTTAACAAGAGTATTGTTACAATTTTAACACTACCAGACTTAGAAATAGCACACGTCCACTGGTCCAAAACCAGTTTATTAATTGCTTGGACCAGTTTTTTAATTGAAAAAATTAATAATTAAGTTTTTTGATGGGAATTGAGGCGGGACCAGTTTAAAAATTCAAGCTTTCTTCCAATTTCTACTCTTAACTTTTCTCTTTCAAACACAACAAACCGTATCACTCTAGAGTTTAGACCCAAATGAAGGGCTTTGCCAAGTGGTACCAGGTTTTGGTAGTGGTATTAAGTTAGATTTAAAACTATACGGCAGTCGGCAGTCTCGGTACGATTGGAATTTTGAAGTCTCGCAGAGTCAATTTAGTCAAACCTATCATTTATGGTCAAACTACCTTGAACTTTCTCGCAAGTGGGCTAGCGCATATATATATCAACAAAAAACTTTACAATGGGACCAGTAGAAAGAATATTATGGTAAGAGTCACTGGTCCTAAGGACCAGTTTATTTTTTATAGACGTTAGGGGTCACTAATCCTGAGGACCAGTTTATAAGACCACGTATTTCTAAGCCTTAACAATACAGACCTTGTATTTCTAATGGGACCGGCAATACCGCAACACTGAGCCGAAAAACCAGGATGGTAATTGGTTGGGCCTATCGGGAGAGGACATTGAAGCACCAAAAACATACCGCGGTGTCACGTGTCGAAAGTCAAAGCAACCTTCACCACTATAAACCCCATGACCCGCTCAATCTGGCAATCTTTGAAAACTTTGAGGTACTTCCGGTCCCTTTTGATATACAGGGTCTTCAGTGTAGCAGCTAAGTAGTAGAATTATAGTAGTTAGTTTCGTTTCCTAGCAAAATGCCAACCTATTCAAACCAGGACAAATTGGACAAGATGTTTATTTTGGGTGAAGGTCGCAGTAACGTTCAACTAAAGGCAGTGCTTTATGCCGAACTGTTTCCACACCGACAACATCCGGTGCGAAGCACCTTTGCCGACATTGGCGAGCACCTTCGTGATTTCGGTAGTGCAAGATCGTGAATGTAGAAGAGACTGTATAGTCTGTAATGAGGATAGAGATTTTGACATCGTAGCACGTTTTGAAGCCAATTCATGCTAATAAGTAATAATAGAGCGGTGGAACAAGAAGTTGCACTATGCCTTTCTACTGTTTGTGCCAGTTTACAATGGCATCACTACCGGCATTATCATACCCCTTACATCATGCCTTAACGGACGAGGATTACCTAAGACGGCAATACCATTAGTCTTACCAGGCGTCATGAATTTACTGCTTGCAAATGTATTGCAAGACATGGACAGTCGTCTGCCTCAACCACAATGGTAGAAACGTCGAATATTTTCGTTGATGTGTTTACCAAACAGTTAAGAAGTTTTAATTTGAGGCCCACGTTCTAAGACCAATCGTAGGACTGTGCTTTAAAATATTTTGTTGTGTTCAGGCATATTCTCCAGTATTCTTTTTGTAACTTGTCACTAGCATATAATAATCATGAATTCCAGACATTTATTTACACGCTGTATAATTTAGTATGACATCAGCCGTTGGCAGTATTGGGGGTTGTACATAAAGGAAGGTGTTGGTCTGATCTCGACCACACTGTATATGTATAGAGTGTACGATACAAATAAACATTTTTATTCTATATTTTAAATATTGTAATTTTTAAACTTTATCTTAAATAAAGTACAAATTATATGCTTATCGAAATCTATGTTTTTTATATAAGTTAAATGTAATTAACGATACATAAGTTCTTCTTTCAACCCAAAATGTATGACGGTAGAGCTAACATAATTATTCAAAATTTAATTACATTAAGACTGAAGTGACAGATATTATAAAAAAACGTCTTGGTTTGGACCAAGGCCGAAAAAACAAACGATATGTGTGAGGTTTATCAATTGGCTGAAGTTTCAGATATTGCAATTTTTTTTAGTTATTTTTATCCATTTAATCCTTAAAAAGTATTAAATTCAATCAACTGATTTTACTGTTAATCGATCTATTCCCTCTAAATTAATTGAAAAAATTACATATCTACGCTTTTTCAAGAACAATTACATTTTCCGAAAACATTTTATCATGAAATTAATTATTTTGAAGGGAAGCACCTTGACGGACATAGATTTAATTGTTGCTGGCTTGACAAATTTTCAAATTTGCACCCAAAAATAGTTCAAATCTGTAAGTTGCTAAGAAGACTGATGTTCAAAAAAACATGATAATTTAAATTTATTTTGTTCAGACTAGTTAATAAACTAAATAACTTATGTCGTCTATTTAAGACAAAGCAACATCGTTTATCCTGTGTGGTTTCATTTAGTAGGTAGCTATCTGTAACACTGGACAAATATGATATCGGTATATAACCAAAGGTAAGGGTAAAGATTGCATAAAAAGAAATACGTTTCAGTTCCAAAGGCTTGTTATATTCATCTCCATTCATTACCAGTTAAACGAAGAAGGTCACACTTAACTTAACCCCCCCCCCTTCCTCCATTTCCCCAATATATAAAATTTTACAATTTTAATTGTATCTGAGCCGACGCAATACACCCAGCAAATATTACCATATAGGTCGAAACCTTTTCACGTGACATTAGTGAACGGTACATGACTCTTCGGACTTGCCCGCCAACCTTAATAACCTAAAACTATAAAACGTTCGTGTACAAGAATGATTATTGTTGTGGCTTGACACTCGCTAACGCCTGAAGGACCGATCACTCAGTCCAATCGGTGTACATTTGTAAGAGAGTAGACCATTTTAGAAATTACATAAAGAGAATTAAAACACAGGTGTGATGCCGCCATTAAGGTCCTCTCTCTCGCCTAGAAGCACCGCTATAGGCAGTGAAAGTTGACTAGCCTCCTGCCTGCAGTCAACTTTGTTACCGTCTGGCGGTGACCCTTGGTGCGAGGGAGAATACCCAATGGTGGCCTCGCCACTGTGTGTTTTCCGAAATGGTATTTACGCGTGCTAAAATGATTATGCGTAATACGTTACCGGTGTACAAGTAACGCCAACAATGTAGAAAGGGGTGGTGACGTTTCAAATTCTAAAGTACGAAGAGGGAAATTGCAGTGCAACCTTTACTTCATAGTCGCGACATTGGAAATGTAGCATTTCGTAGTACGAAATTAAATGTATGAATTCGTGCAACACCCTGCTTTGGAATCCACTTTTAAAAATTTACATTTTCCTTTCGAATTATGTCAAAGTTCACTTGGTCTTTTTATACAGAGTATTTCAAATATTCATTATTGATCCCTCAGCACGTACTCCCTTCAAAATAATTAATTTCATGATAAAATGTTTTCGGAAAATGTAATTGTTCTTGAAAAAGCGTAGATATGTAATTTTTTCAATTAATTTAGAGGGAATAGATCGATTAACAGTAAAATCAGTTGATTGAATTTAATATTTTTTAAGGATTAAATGGATAAAAATAACTAAAAAAAATTGCAATATCTGAAACTTCAGCCAATTGATAAACCTCACACATATCGTTTGTTTTTTCGGCCTTGGTCCAAACCAAGACGTTTTTTTATATACCGATATGGCTTTGCGGTTTAAAATAGATGCCCCTTTTAATTGGATTGGTTTAAGTTAAGGGGGTGTACTTGAAAGCTTATCAAAGTCACCGGTATTTCCTCTACCTTCGTATACTATACCTGGCACTTCGTGTTAATATTTCATAAACGCAATAAAGTCATGGCTGTAACCTGCCATTTCTCTTGTAACGTATATGCCCACCCTGAAAGTTCATTTCTCGTGACTATTTTAGGCGGCTTAACTATCTTTAATGGAGTGTATGCGGGGATGGTATAAATAATTCTGTACGCCCACTGACTTCTACAGTGGGACAGACCGAGGTAAAGGTATATTGATCCAAAATTTGCCCTCTGGTTTTAAAAATTTCCGTGGATACGGCTCCTAGTAACGGAGAATCTCTTCCGCCTGTATACCCTTGTCCGTAATTCTCAACTTAAAACTGGGCTTATCAGTTTTATAATGCAGAATTAATCATTTAATAATAGTAACAAATGATTGGAAGTTTTCCCTCTCTTTTAAAGTAGCCCAACTCCCCTTAAAATTTAATTACTATGAGAAAAAGCACCACGTTTTATTTATAGAACCGTATACCGTATAATTAATAATCATTTCTTCCTGAGCTTTCATTCTTCCCCGTAGCTTTTCCATTCACTCTTTATACGTCAGCTTGAAAAACAGAGCACGGAAATATTGGATTTGTATTAGATTGTTTACAAAAGGGTTGGGTTTTGATCGGTAACTAATTTGTAATCTAATGGAACGTTTATTAGCGGGAACTCGTTATTAATTCTTCCGTCGTATTTATTCATAAGTTCAAAACTTATAATTCGTAAGTGTGACACGTATAAATGTATTTTCCAGCAATTTCCTTGTAATAAACCAATCGTTAGTAACGCGAGTCTTACTGGAATACAAAATATAAAATCCGATACTTTAGTCCTCATTTAATTTTGACGTTCCTTTCGTCCGCTTCCTGGGATTTTAAATGAATCGTTTCTCTTCATCCGAATAAAGGAGGTTGGTTTTGGTCTTCTCGGTTCGGAGACGTTTGTTTGCATAGACGCCAGTCGAAATCTTACCGGTAACGCGTAATTAATTAAAATAGCTTCGTTCCCCTCGTCCTCCTCCATTTTCTAATTCGTAATTAATTTAGTTTCTGGGTCGTAATTACACGATAGGTCGTCAAGAACCCCTCCCCCGTCTCTTATGACGTTCTCTAGCTGGATTGCATTCGAATTGGGTCTCCTGGATGAGAGAGAGAGAGACACGAGGGAAGTACTGGTAAAAGATATTCGTAGAAGATGTACGTGACGCGCCTTCCGCCACTGGATTACTCCCTCCCCCCCTCTCTCTCTCCTTCTTTCTCGGACGAGGGTGTAATGACAATTTTGAGTGTATTCTTCTCCGTAACTTCGTATCAGGTGTAGAACGCTGCGTCGGACAAAGTTAGGGTTAAGTTCAGATAAGTCTTGTTGTAATCTGTAAGAAATAAGGGTGCGGCGTATGCTTAGCGTTGTTGAGGTCTTTAAAGTCCTTCAAAAGTAAATTATTTGAAGTGCAGCGTAATATAACCATTTGCGATCTCTATATTTATGCCCAAGGCTTAAGCAGTTTTTATCGGCGTGAAACTCGCGCATCCACAGATCGTTTCTTTTCTCAAGCTGCTTTAGATTTGGATTTAGAAACGTGGGAATAGAACTGTTTTATTTTAGGTTATGTATTTCTGTAGCGATGTGTCTAGTCCACTGAATCTTTTAAATGAAACGAACTGGTAGTCGTACGAATGTACTTCACTCTTCTCCGCATTCTAGTTGGCTCCCGTTATTTCGACGGTCACGTACCGGTAATTTTGACACTACGGAGCTCTTCAAAAGTTATATTTCACTGGCTAGTAGCTGGCACGAACCACGTGACTATAAGCTCGAAGCGTAGGGGTATAAAGGGGGTATTAGAGAAAGACCGCGCGTTCACTAGAGAGAATGTCGAGCGAAACGAACATCCTATCTCGAAAACCCATTTAGTAGATTAAATTGAAGTGGTTCCGTTTGGTTACACCTTTTCATCGGGCCGAATATTTCCTTCCCAGCAGATCCGCCCTACCTACCTACCTCGAGCACACTCTCCTTCAGCTAGGGACCTACTCCCGTACCTCTCTCTCTCTCTCTCTCTCTCTCTCTCTCTCTCTCTCTCACTCTTTTCCATACGAGGAGAGCTTCGAGTAATCCCTGGACGCGTCATTATTCGGAAGCTCTTGGGCGCGATATGCCTACTTTTCTAATACCCTTACAATATTTTTTTTTACTTCAACCGTAGCGGTATTTTTTTTATATATTCTCTGGTTATAGCATATACACTGTTACATAATACCGTATTACTCAAGGTCTAGTTGCTCGTAGTGTGATCGGGCATGTCTGTAAATAGTTCCTGGTTAGTGTATTGTATTTTATGAAATCTTTTAGCTACCTTTTGGTTTTTGGGTACATCCTAAGCCTTTGTCGCTTAATTTGTGTCTACAGTAAACGCGTACCGTTACGAGACGAGGTGAAAGATACCCGCTTAAAGGAAAATGAATGCTGATGGTAGAGGTACAAATCGAATGATTACGCCCAAGCTCTAAAGATATATCGTTGTCCAGAGTACTAGAAGATCGAAATGTTGGTCTACACTTCTCGTGCTCGGCTATTATAGGAAAACCGACTCGCGCACGAAGCCCGAAATCAATGGAAACGTAATTAGTAGAAGATGGTTGCGATATATATGTCCTTTATATATATTTTTCCGAATCAAAAGATCCGTTGCTTACACTACCCTATACAACTCCCATCGTTTTCAGGGAGGGTGGAAACAGGGCTTCCTAGATTAATAGCGCCCGAATGAGAATTCTGGCTGTTATTTCTCTCGTTAAGGCTTTGTTTCTCTCTCTTTAGCCCGCGTATTCGTTTATATATATATATAAGCTATAGAAGCTGCGAGCGAATATTAATCGTTTTCTAACACCCTCCTTTTAAAATTTTAATTCCAATACAAGATGTAATGAAAGAGAAAATGAGAAAATGACGTGGAATGGTAATTTTCATCGCATTTTGCTTTAGGGAAGCAAATTTTTCACTTGTCCGTGAAACGCAATTTTCCTGTTTCCCGCTCGACCACACAAATGCACTGTCAATCTAAGTAGACAATGAAGTTTATAACCTAAATGGTTCAGGCCTGTTTATCTTTTTCGTTCTTTGTTTAGGTCTACGTAAGGTAGAGAAGCGCGTATTGACGACGCGTGCATGAGAAGGCAGTTCAGTTCGACTCTTGAAAGTTTCATTAAAAATCAATTTCTTTTTGATGGTCCCATTGCTTTAGATATAAAAGGCACGGTAGTGCTAGCTTGGCAAGAGGCCCGAGAGATCCTCGGAGGAGAGAGAGAGAGAGAAAGAGAATGAGAGAAAGATCGTGGAAAAGAGAAATAGATGAAGGGGGACGCGGGAAGTAAGGGGGAGGAGGTCATCTGGCAACTGTGGCGATTTAAAGAGACGGCCAAAGATGGAAGAGATATTTTGCCACTCTATTTTTGGGTTTTGGAGGGGATTTCGAGCGGAGCCGCCCGCCACCGCTGATGGTGAGAAGCTAGAATGCTCCGACATTCGACTTTTCAGCCGCAGTGCGCGACCCGGACCTATAGCGGATGAGAGAGAGAGAGAGCTTCTCTCTTTCTCGTGGGGATGCTGCTGGAGCTTGGAGGATCGAAAGAGGCTGGGAAAGGAAAAAAGAATGGGAAGATGCGAGGCCATCTCGGTGTCGGTGTTTGCGGGAGGGGTAAAGGAGGAAGATGGGGAGGCCTGTCCAATTACTCGGCGCAGTGACAGGCATCAGCCAATTTTCGCGGAATTAGTTCTCGCTCTCGATAGGCCCGGCGCGGATTTGATGTGTCTGTGGAAGCGAATTTAAAGATAGCCAATTATTTTCGACGCTGTTTTTCCTTCTTTCCTTTTTTTTTCTAGTACCCCTTTTTTCCAGCTGTCTTTTACGCTATTTAGGGTGAAGAGGACTATCACGTCACCGGCCCAAAAAATAACCGCACCTTTTATTCTTCTTCTTTCTTCAAAATACCCGATCACGAGGTATATACCCATCCCCGAAAGAAGAATAAATAAATAAATAAATAAACAAAATAGTAAAATTGAGATATTTATTATTAAAAAGTATGCCCTGCACGGATTACCCTTAAAATATATATTTTTATATTATTATATTATAAAATATTCTTTAGTATTTTATTAATGCAGCGTATTAAGATGAATCTCTCCAACTGTTAGATGAATATTTAACTTTTGGGGGAATATATAATAGAAAGTCAAAAAGAGAATGAGTTTCCCAAGATACATTTCAGTATTCTGTAAAGAATGTTGCGAATTCTAGGGGATATTCTCTTCATCTCTCATCCCTGGCCCAGTTTTGTGACGCTTGGTCGAACTGGAACCGCTTTTGCTTTTCGTTTGTTGTCCCGGGAGATTCACGAACGCGTGCGATGCTCGAAACATTCGAACCAAGTTTGTGAATATCGCGAATGGGCTTGTTTTTCCGGTCTTCTTTTCAAAGGCTAAACTTTATTTATTCACTGTTCATTCGCGAACAGATTTTTCTCATCCCTCTTCTCTCTAAAAGCAGGGAAAGGGACGCGATCTCCAAATTTCCTTACTTGTATCTTGTGACTGGGGGAACTCTGGTGGTCTGGACTTAGAACCTCGCCCCTTTTTTTGCTGTATTGGATTAGAACGGCTTCCGAAAGCTAGTCCCCGAGTCCAGAGATCAAACCACCACCCTTATTTCTTCAAGGTCTTTTCGGGGAATAGATATACAGGGTGTTTTCTAAATAAAAGTCTGCTAGGTTTCGTATGGAACCTGTATAAGTTATAGAGATTTGCAAAATGATGGGAAAAGGTCAGGAATAAGTAAAATGACAGGGATTTCATTCTGTCTGTGGAGCAGCCCTTCAGGCAATGTTAACACGCTGATTAAGTGGGCCATGGTAAACATGCGGATTATCTGAAAAAGTCCAAATATTTCCTAGTACGAACCATACACAAATTGTTTTGATAAAAATCATTCAAAATCAATGAAATATCTTGGTTCTTTTCTGACATAGGATGACGCAAATTCTGGTCATTTATTTATTCAATCAATAGGGCAACATACCACCACACAGGAACACCCTGTATTGTAGCTGAGAGTTGGACAACGACTTCTTCAATACAATAATACTATTGTAACTTCCGCTGACCCTTGGGTCTCCTCCTGTCGAATATATCGAGTAGAGTTCGCCTTTTTCCGAGTCATTGCGTTTTCCCGACCCACGGATGTTTCTTAGTTTCGCCTACGCGAATCCACGCCAGTTCACTCGTCTCTAGCCATTCTACGTTGAGAATAATCCACTGTGAAAGACAGCGAATGGTCAAAAACGCTGTAAGAAATTTGTCGAATGTAGCTTTCGCTTTAGTATAAATTCTAAATGAAATTCCGTCCCCGACCACGAGACTTTCGGGTTATTGAAGCGCTTTTCTTCGACATGCCATACAGTCCGGTCACTACACTAACTTCTCCGCAATCTCAACCCCTAGAACTTCGTGTACGTTTATATGATAAACTGAATCTACGCATTTTTATAAGAAAATCTAGCCAAGGCCTGGCTATAATATTTTTTTCAATATCGACATTTTTTGGCATGGAATATCTTTCTGTTTTGTAGAAGGAAAGACACGTGGTGGCGCCGGGGTGCATGAATGGTTGGAAAATACTCGATCGGAATTGGCCCAGGTTTCTCCACAACAAAATCGCTGGAATTGTATTTTCTTAACCTTGCTGTTCTCCTTACAGCCTGAGGGGTTATAGAATTGAAAATGGAGGAATGAGAAGTAGCTGTGTGTATGTGTATATATAGGGTAAAAGGGGGTATCCTTGCGGAGAAATATGACTCTCGTAAACATTTCTGACGTATTTCTCTCTTATAACTTGCCCGTAAACGTTTCGTTTTTTTCTTTTTTAGAGAGAGAAGTTTTTCTTCTTTTCGCCGCTCTGTAATCCTTTCTTCTTGGTTGGGTTTTTTTAGACAAATAATTCCTCATAGAGGCAAACCAATATGAACCAAATACCGTGGAAACTAGCGTGTTTCTCGTTTCAGTTTCTAAACTATTAGTTTATGATAAAACTAATAGACACTGAAACTTACTCTTAAGCATACATGATCAAAATTACTCGGGGCGTGCAATGTTCTTATGAATGCATATAGTTTTTATTTTTTTTTTTCGCAAAAGCGCACCCTTTTCTATTGATTTTTCTATCTGAATCGAGTCTCTCTCTCTCTCTCTCTCTCTCTCTCTCTCTCTCTCTCTCTCTCTCTCTCTCTGTTCGTTCTTTCGTCGCGTGGGTGCTAGGGTAGCTTTGGGTCCAATAGATTCCTGATGGTAAGGAGAAAAACGGAGCGTGCCACCCTCACCAGAAGTTTATAGGGAAGGGCTGACTGCGGTTGCTTCAACTTTGGCCGTTATCGCCGCTCGCGCTAAGCGGAGCGTGCTCTAGAATTAATGTCGCGCGGCCAAAACAGCCCGAAGGGGTATTTAGAGTAAGAGGGACGCGTTGTACGCGGAAAGAAGCCTTATAAAAGTTCAGGGGACAAACCTCTCACAACCCGGACGACCATGGTTCCTTCTAAATCCTCCTCACAACTTTATATTATTCCTTGAACTCTTCTCTCTTCTTTTTTTGACAAAACGAATGTGTACTTATTCTCCATCGAGAAAAGTTTTTTTCTTTTAATGTAGCGAGTGTCAAAACAACCATTTCTACTCATATCCATATATATATATATATATGATTAAACAAACATACTAATTTCTAACCCAAACACTATTTACAATAGAACTAGCAAATGTGCACTTCGAGCTGTATTGTATTGCAAAGGAAAGAATGTTTATCGGAAGTTTATCAAGCGTCATTTTCTCTCAAAAATAAAAAAAAATCCAATATACTCAATCCATTCGCCAAGGCCTAACTGACTCTCATCCTTCTCCTTCCTTTAGTCTATTGTTATGCCTAGATAAAGTTTTTTTGGTATCGCGATAGATTCCTGAAAATTTACATAATGGTATTCTTGTCGGGGCTTAAGTAAAGACAAAAAGCGAAATCCCTTTACCTCCCATTTTCCGCCACCCCGGATTTACGTTTTTATATATATAATATAACTAGGAAGGAAGTCAACCTCGCTAAAGAAGATTTCTTCCTTTTTTATTTTTTCTGCTCTCTTCTGAAAGTCCAAGGAGGATGTAGGTATCCTTGGATAAGCTTCTTCGACGACTTATATATTCTCTCTTGTCTTCAAGGCGTTTCCTACTTCCACGGTATAACCCAACCCAACCGAGATAATGTATACGTAATATACTTGAATTATTTTCGCCTCTTTTCTCAGTACTATATATACCGTATATTGAGGTAGATCATGCTAGGTAATTATCCGAGACTCTTTCTTCCTAGACTATCAAGCGAGTAGTATGGTTATATTTAAAGGAAAGTGGCGCGATTTGATAAAGTGTCAATTTTCCCTTATATAAAAGCTTTTTAATCTAGATATATTACTTCCAAGGTTACTTTCGACTGTATTAATGTCGTATTTTCCCAATTTAAAGTTATTGAACTTTAAATTTGCCTTTAGTCAATATGATTTAAGAAATTGATTTGTATGAAAACTTCTAGAGAGCTCTTTATTAAATATAAGATCCATCAAATTCTTCTATGCATCTGCGAGTTAACTGTTACGTGTTTTTCGATTTTTGCCTTAAAATTAGGCTTAACGCCTAAAAGTTCTTGTGACCTTTGAACTTAACGTAAGTGCATACAAGTTTTTCTGGTATCTTATTAAAATTTCTTTATTTTTATCTCTACACGTCATAATTAATTAATAATAATCAAAAAATGAACCATGATCACATACTCTTAAGCCTCGGTTTTTGCTTTTAGGAGTATGCCAAGAACCTTTTTTTTTCCTTTTTTACCCTTCCGTATCCTGAAACTAGGCTTTATAAAAGCTGGCATCTTTTTACCCTACTGGGGATTGGAAGGCTTTTAAGTGTAATACGCGGGACTAAACCCGGTTTACACTGGAGTAACTTAAAACGGGTTCCATCTTTTTTTTTTTTTTTTACCTCTCTCTCTTATCCTCCTTTCTTTTCGTCAAATTTCTTTGAGGTTTTTAACGCGAATTTTTTTATATAGAAAATAGGCTTAAATTTGAGGTGGGTGGGATTTAATTTTTTTTCTACTCGCAAGAGGATGATGGGTTGAGAGCGGAAGGAGAGATTAAGACGCCTTTTTTTCTCGCTCCACTTGGTAATATTTAAAGGTACCCTAGAGGTTCTGAATGACCTGTTAAGAGATTTTTAATGTGTAGGGTTTATTCGCTTCATTCGTTTTCTTTTAAAGTTTGATTATAATTAAGTCCAACCAACATCTAACAAAAGTGATGTCTTGTCACCCAGAAAGCTAACATTTTCCTCGCACACTTGTGCTCAGCGGGTGAAACACTTCTACAGGGGCCGTACGAATAACATTGGGGTATTTCAGCCTAAATATTGGCTTCTCCGCAAAACGTAAATATTCGATTCTAACTCTAAACTGAAACGAGGGAGTAGGGTAGCTACTTCTTACGTACTTTGGTACTAGTTAAGTCTTCCTTATTTATTGCGGTACAAAGAGAAAAAATAAAATAAAAATAAAATGTAAAAGTAGTCAGGAAATCGTGTTCCTCGTAACAATGCGCGTATACCTTTTGATAGAGCTTTGGTTTTTATTCGTCTACCATGGCATATTGTACCTTTTTTCTTCTGCCCTTTTCCCATCCTTGGGGCTGGACGTTTTTTTAGCGTGGCGTTTGGTTACTAAGTACCTTTGGAAATGTCTTTTTTACGCTCTTTCTCCCCAATCCTAACGACTGGGCCTGGAGCCTTATTTCCCTTATTCACCTATTGTGGCCTGGGTTTTTTTTTCTATACCGTTGGATTCTTATTTCCAATTCCACTCGCATTTCCTAACCATTTTTATGGTGGCTTCGGGTTTTTTTGGCCAAAAACGTCAGCGTTTTGTTTTGTTTTTTTTCGGTTTTCTATGGAGCTCTTTGCATCTGTAGAATCAATAATAAAGGAAAGGAATCTTATTTAAAATCATCAACCCTTATGGTGTTGAGTTACGGTTGTTTATCATGTTTCACAAAAAAAGGGAGAATGAAGTAATGAAACATAATTGTCCAAGCTACTTGTTCAAAGCGAATTAATTGTATATTTTTAACAGCCGTTCTAATTAAGGTAGTTAAATATATTAGGTTTTTTTTATTATAGATAGGGTTAGAAACAGAGCCAGTTATTTCTTAGTTGACCTTATTTTCCGCTCGATTTGGGAATGATTCGCGCATCAGTTGATATGCCGTTTATAGAAAACGGACCATTTTCGCTATACTCGTTCCCCTCCTCCCGTGTCCGCGTCATAGCGTCATATAGAACAAGGTCTCTTCATCGATAGCCAGCCACCCTCTAGCTCGGTTGGCCGGGACCCCGGGAAGGTTATGGGCAAAGGCTTAGGAAGCCTAAAACCAAATAATAATACTTAGGGTAAGGGTGTATATACGCTTTTTGGTCCTCGTACAGTTGGTGGTGGTAGTGGCAATCGTGGCGGGGGGGGGGGACGACGCTAGCGAGATATTGCTTTGGCCTTCCCTCGGCCACCGTGATTGATGATTTCTGGCCCTTTCGGTCAACTCGGCCGGCAAAAGCGGGGCATCGTGCGTGCAGCCTCCTTCTTTTCACCCCTTTCTTTCCATCCCTCTAACGTCCCGAAAAAGTCTTCTGTACGACTTTGTTGGTCTTTTCTTTATCCAGCGTCGTCGTTTCGCGTCATATTTATATAGGAGTTATCCCGTTCCGCGCCTTCCCCCGCTGAGCCAAAAACCATTTTTATATTTCGTTTCTTTTTTGCCCTACATCTTTCGCGAGAATTTTTTTCCTTTTCTCCTCTTTTCTTAGGCTACTATTGATCTCTCTCGCTCTGCCTTCTCTGGATCTCTGCAGCAGCCAGCCGCATCTTCTTCCTCTTCTATTTTTCTCTCTTTCTAGTTGGCTTTCTAACCCGCTTCATTCGCCCGTACCTTCTCCATCTTCATCAATACACGCGTGGAACGCGCGCCGAAAAGAGAAGATACAATGTCCGTATGCCCCGCGCGTTCTGTTTTTCTTAGATATATATTTTATCATACTTTTTCTCTCACGGTATCGGATACTTTTAGGACCTACTACGAGAAACCGTGAACGTGGCCTAGTTATTGTCTCGTTTGTACCACGTGGAATCGACGATTTGAAACTGAGAGTATAAGAATAATGAAAGAGGATTGGGAGAGGCGAGTGGGGAGGTATCTTTTCTTAGCATTAGCCGCGACGGCTTTGTTTTACTTCGAGTTTTGTTTCCTGCCCTATATGAACCTAAATGGAATTCGGTCACGTCTCGACATCGCCACTACGTGCCAGCTTTTGATTGTTCTTTAATCAATTTGTGATTTTATAGCTTTACTTGCCTTCTTTTCCCCCTTCGATTTATGTTTGGGTAACTTCTCAGCTTCTAATGTATCTTATTACGAAAACCGGCTCAGTTCAGTTCAGATCAGTTCATTCAAAAAAGATAAGCTAGGAGAGATGGAAGTAAAATATTATACTAAATACGGATAACCCTTTTAAAGATAATAACAATCTCTACGTCGGGGTCGTTATAAGCTAAACTAGGCCTAGCTTTTTTTGAATTTTAAACGATAATAATTTTAAATAAGTTTAAGCGATCGAAAAGGGGATTTCAGTTCAATTTTATGGATGATACGATCGTCTTTTAACGTTTTTTTCTTTTCTCTTTTTCTGGATCACTTTTCTTCTCCATCACATCACATCGCATCACACCGGCAGGCGGATATTTTATTAAACTTTATCTATCGTTCATCCTATGTTTACTTTTGGCGGGGCTAAATTTTATTTCAACCGTTCTTTAATACTATCCAAAGGATTTACTTAAATTGCTTCTTTAAGATTACCTTCACAATTTTTGGAAGACCCAAAGAAATAAAATAAGAAAAGAGTACTATAGGATCTCTCTAGGTTTTTTTTTTTTGGAACTAGTGAGCCGACGGAAAAGTCCTTTTTTCTCCTTTCCTCTTTTATATATGAAAAACATCCTCACCCATTCTTTTGCCTCCACCATCTCGTTTCTAGGGAGCGTAGATTTTTCTCCGTTTTCCACGAATGCGCGGGGTTTCAACCGCAAGTATCGACCAAAGCTAGCTAGCTAGCTTGAGAAGTAGATGTGTTCTTATCCTTCCCCAAAAACTCTAGTTTCGGCTTCTGTATAGAAAAAGAGAGGATAAAATAAAAGCGGGTTTAGAGATAAAAAACAACTTAAATATTTTTACCCTTTTCAATTCGCTAGCAATCCCATCAAGGTTGGTTGTATACTAGAGTATTATTGGTCCACCCCCTCCATGAGTTTATTTCATTACAACGTGAATGTAAGAGTATTAATAATGCCGTAATAAGCTAACTGGATAACATTTTCCTGGGAAAAATCATTGCATTCTTACTCCTAGGTATAGAAGGATATGAGCTAATGCAATTTTTGCCGCCAGCTTTTTTTTTTTTTTTTTTCAATCTCCAATTTTCTCCGATTGCTTAAGTCGTATTTTGTCTATTTTTATTACCGTAATATTGTACCCGCACGGTCGTTACGAGCGACGTGTAACGAGGAAATCTATTGAAAGTTTTTTTTTTTTTTTGCACTATGCCCTTATAAAGTAAATTTTTCTGAAATCGTATGGTATAAATTACTTCTGATTTTCTGACGATTTTTATCAATTTTCTTTCCCTAAAAATAGGTCAGTTTTTTTTTTAACTTTTCAGAAATAAAATGGGGTGTTAGATGACTTTTCGATATATTTTTTTCGCTTATAAGGGTTAGGGTTGTTTCTGTTAATTTTTTTAGGTCTAAAATTGTACGGTCAAAATGATATTAGACATATGTAAAATAGAACTTAGATTCAATGTCTCTAACATTAGTTTCTTAGTCTTAGCAAGAAGTGATATCTAATTTATAAGGGAGAAGGTATAAGATGCCTAAGTACTCGGGCGCCATAGCCCCAGTCCCCCTTTCAAAATACAAGGGGACGTAAAAGGAGGCCGGGCTATTTCGCTTCTCCTCAGTCGGAAAATACCTAATTTTCCTCATTCGCGTCGCGCTGACGTGCGTTTTCAAGAACCAATGAGATGCTGGTTGTAATTTTGAGGCGGGGATTAACTCCAGACCTACGTCTGTACTGGTGATAAAGCTAGAAATGTGGCTAACTTATATCATCTACCTAGTAAACCAGATCTCGCTTCTTAGTCTTAGCTTATGTAAGAAATTTTCAAACCAATTTTAGGTTAACAACCCTTATGTCAAAAATAGCTTTTTTCTGTATTTTTACTGACTAATCCCTACTTTTGTCAGAAAACCACCCGAGAAATTGTTTTATCATCGCTTCAACGATAATATTTGCAAGCAAAGGACTTTCCACTAACTAAGTAACCGCTCGTTAAAGAAAGCAAGACGGGATTTTTTTTGCGTGGGAGGGGGTAAGAGTCTTCTAATTAGTTTCTGGGGCGATGGTTACTTGGCTGCTAGATATGATTTTGTTTTTTATTTGTTGTTATCCAATCCTCCACGATTTGAAAAACTATAGTCTCCCGTTAATTCCGAAGTCCCTTGTTTTTCGGAATCGTCATTTTATTTTTTCATTTTTTTGCAAACGCTTTTCGTTATATCTGGAGGGCTGGACTGTATAAGACGAGAATACCAACGGTCAAGGAGCGTAAAGTTCTATGGCCTGTAAGAGGATCGAGAATTTAGTAGTGGGTTTGAGTAGAAGAGAGAGAGAGAAAAAAAGGGTTGGAGAAGTGGTGGAAGTAAAAGATGCTTGTTTCGGATAATTTCGTTTGAGATCTTTCTTACGGTACGGGTGGGTCCTTGTAGAAACTTCCATAGCGGCCGAAAGAATAGCCTAAAGGACTCGAGAACGATTCTTTTTCATTCTTTCCTGGCTAACGCAGCGTTTTTCTTTCGAGATGAGAGGAAGAGAAATAAGTTAAACCCGAAGATATCAAGTTTATTACATTGATTGCTAGTTCGAAAAGGGGGTTTGAAGGGACGAACGAGATACATCTCTTAACTTTATAAAGTTATCTACTTTTAGAAAGAGGTTATTCCACTTTTTGGGCCACAAATTTCTGGTAGCTCTTGGAGAATGGAGTAGAGTTCTTCTTTCCTTCTATGGGGAATTGCGAATAAAAGGCGTAAAACCTGAGAACCTCCAGTTTTTAACGCGTCCTCTTGTCTCCCATAGAGGGAATTCTTTTTATCCCTTAGCAACGGTATTTTTTTTTCTTCTTTCTTCTTTTTTCGTTATGTAAGAACAGCTTCGAGCTCTTTTCCGTACTTCTATCCAACCCTCTTCCTCCATCCCGACCTTTTTCTGTGCAAGAGTACAGTGCAACAGCGCTCGCGCCAAATCGTCCGTGAGAAATGAAAATTAATCTCTAAGGCGTGTGCCTGAAACATACGCTGGCGTATGGCTTCGGCGGAGTTTCCTATCATTTCTCCATGTTATTTCGCTTTCTGTACCCTAGCCTTTTCCGTTACGGAGCGTGGGTCCATGGCAGGGTTTTTGCTCCCCATTTTCCGCTAACACCGAGATACGAACGTTTTTTTAAAAGGGGTGGGTTGATGCGACGGAAAATGCTAGGGTGTTTTGCGGATGGGACTCGGGTTGGTCTTGAAACGATAATGAATGGGAATTCTGGATTTTTGAGGTTTTTCTGACGTTTAGAACTGGGAAGCCAGGCATCTATTTCTACCATCGTTGTAGGTCAACTCGAAAAAGTTCTTATTTTGGCTTTTCCCTTTTAGCGACATGGTCATTTATTTATGTCACTTTGATAGGTGCTGAGAAAATTTGCTCCCAAGTCATTTAATTAGCAGCGAAGAACGACAAATGTCCAGCGCATAGATCAGTAACGAAAAGAGTGTTCAGGTTTTTAATTATCATAATTTTATTGGGTTTTCTCTACCTTTTTATGGTTCAATATTTTATTATTTAAATGCTTTTACCCACAAATAAGACTTTTCAAGGTTGAACGTTGAAGGAATGTGTTCCAAGTTTTAATTTTTGTTGTTGTTTTTCTGTTATTTTTGAAGGCTTCGTTCAGCAGGACCCGGTGTACGTGACCGCCATTCTGGGAGAAGACGTCATCTTGCCATGTGCCTTCGACTACCCGGAAGGAGTTCCGGTCCCTTACGTCATTCAATGGCAGAAGTTGGGCATCAAGATTCCGATCTACATCTGGTACGACGGTTACCCACCCCACGCGGGAGAGGGTTACGAAGGGCGCGTCTCCCTGGCCGACCAGGCTTCCCTCAACCTCACCGACACCAGGGAGTCAGACAGCGGCTGGTACGAGTGCAAAATCTACTTTCTTAATCGCCCCGTTTCCCCACCGAGAAATGGTACTTTTGTCCATCTCGACGTACACGGTAAGTTTAAAATATTTTCTTCTACCGTCATGGCCGCGAGTCCGTCCTGAATTCCCATACGTGTTTCTCACGTGACTCTGTGCGCCATACAGGCAAGAACACGCGTAACGGAATGTCGCCAAGGTAGTCCCAAGTCCCCATATATAACTAAAACGTCGTCTGCTAGAACATTTTAAAATCGATCAGTGTAGACTTCGAACCCATTACAGTCTATTTACAATTCTATTTCGCGAACGTAACTATAGCCGCAGGCGCTTCACTTTTTCACTCTCTCCGCCGTTTTCCCCAAAAATGTTTTTGGGTCCAAACCATTTTGGAATGTAAATATTTTAACCTATTCCCCCCTGGGACTCGTATATAGACGCTAAATTTTATTTTTACGAGGATGGCGTCGAAAAAGCGTAGCTATCCCGTCCGTTATCCATAATGCAGGACGACCCAAAAGGGGTATTACTTATAGGTCGATACCGTACTCTTCTCCCTTTTGTACTCTATCAAAATCTTTTACGATATAGTATACCGCTTGATATTTTTCACCTCTCCCTTAAACTCTTTTCTATACTATGCTCGAAATTTCCCGTTTCTATTTATACGAAACGAATGCCGATGTTATGGATCAAACAAAAAAAATCGAATTGTACATTCGGCTGTATAGCGAGAATTTACGCAATTCTATCCGTAATATTGAGCTATTAAAATACGAAAGACCCTGACTATATCTCTTAGTAAAGCTCTATGAGCTTTTTCAGTCCGGGCCACTGTTTTCGAGTTATAATTAAATTAGAAATCATTGCCATCCGTAAAATACTATGGATGCAATCTTTACTCGAAAACAGTGACCCGGACGGCAAAATGGAGATAGAAGTTACTTCATTTTCGACTCAAAATCGTGCACCCAAAGAACATCCGCCTTAATTTATGCTAGACTTATCAGAAAAACCCTGTTAAATGTTCATGAGAAAATTTTCTAAATTCAGGGAATGTGTAGGTAAGCTACAGCTATAGTAATCCCCAACATCTCCTTCGGCTGTTTTTTATATATACCTATATATATATTTTTCTTTGGGAAAACTAAATTTCGGATAAAAATCGACCAAGCGCATTTTCCAATACCTCAACATAAACAACTCCTCCTGGCATCTTTCATCCGCCTTTTCTCTCTCTCGTAAAATACTACTCCATACTCTGCCTTCCCTTTTTCTATACTCAATTTAAATTTATTTTAGTTAAAAAGGCAAAAATAAAACAATATATATTTTGTAATCAAAAAATCTTTAAAATTCCATCAAAGCCCCTTATTTCCCCGCTTCTCTCTTTCTCTCTTCTTCAGTTCTATTTGATTCCATTGTTTCTTGTACGTTTTCTTATTATAATATAATTAGACCCGGTGATATTTTATGTAGATGAGAAAGGCTAAATGTCAATCTTCCAGTAGCTCAACCAAACCTTAATTAATTAATTAATGCCATTTGGGAAATTTTAAAATTTTTATGTCATCTTGAATTAATAAAACTCTAGACCTAGTTTATTTCGCGAAATATGACTAATAGATGATGTCAATTAGCCAGAAGTAATCTTACTTGTTTTTTAAATTTATTTTCATTAAAAACCGACTACGTCTATATTTGGAGTTAGAGTTATGATATTAAATTTCAAGAAAAATCTCTATGATAACGTCGGAGTAATATATTTTGTTCTTCGTTGACTATTCTGGAAAATTCGACGATGTTTGCCTCGTATATGGATAAAATGGTGGTGTGTGCATGTATATATATACATATATATATAAGTTGGTATATAGTTTGTATAGGGAGTAATGTGTTTTGAGGAATAACCGTAAAAGGTGACTCTTTTCCGCTCGAATAAGAGTGTGTCGACTCTTTTCACACTCAAGCTCGCGAGCGATGTTTTGGGGCCCCGTAAGGATTTCCCCTGTAGAAGCGGAGGAACGTAGCTAGAAACTAGGAAAGTTGGGTGAAAGAGAAGGTGGGGATAGTTTCGCTAACTAATGGCCCAACGTACTCTAACAAGCCGAAGCTTTTCCATACTAATGGATACGGATTGTTCGGCCGCTCCAATGGCTCTTTTCCTTGGCCGATCTACCTGCCTACCTTTTCCTAGGATATACTTTTAGCTAGTCGCGTAACGGTTCTCTTTCACGGAAAAAGAGGAATTTTTCCTCTCCTTTTATAGTAGTAAGCGACCTAAGAATATTTTCGGATCTTCCTAGCTCTCGAAGTCGCGAAACCATAAATTATGAAGCCAGCTCGACAACTCTCGCCTTAAACCTCCAACCAACCTCTTCTGGATTTTCAGCTAGCTATACTCCACTGCGGAGATTTTTCTCTACAACAACTTTCTACTAAACTTTTAACTCTTCTCGCTTACTTTGCTCGTATTAAGGAGTCTTAGTGTGCGGAGGAGGATGTTTGCACCTTTAATCTGTACAGACTAGGCCCCTAGTACCAAAATCCTTTTACAGAGTCTTTCCCCTCCCCTATGGTTTGAGTCACCTTAATTCTTTTAAAAGTACTCGTTGACGATAGAAAACGTTACGGTTCCAACGGAACCTAATTCCTGGAAAAGCTCGTCCCCGCCCCGCCCCCTTTACTTACAAAACTATAATTAAATCTAGCTACAAAGGCGTAGGATTTAAGAAACACCATCTCTAAACAAATTGGGTGGCATTGTGTAATTACTTAGTGAACGCGAATTTTAACAGTATTTAAATAATAATATACACGGAGGAAAGTGATTTAAGCCTTTGCGAAACGGACAGAATTTAAGGAACGACCGAAAAACGTCGTGTAATAAGTCAATTTCTTGACGTTTTGAATAAAATTTAGAAGTACACGTGTTTTTCATCGAGTCATATAATTGAAAGCAACATCCATATAAGATGTACGTGGTTTTTGCCTTAATTTCTTAAATATTGTAATAGTTTCATTTATAGCTAAGAGTAATTAGGCTTATCAGTATAATCAATAATTAAACTCTTATAATTAAATGATAAAAAATCCCTTTAATTAATTAAAAAGGACTTTTACGTATTAGGAGGAGAATTTTTCGAAATTGAAGTACAATTTGCCTTCTTCCTTAATATAATCGCAATGTTTCGCTTCGTGTTTAATTTTCACGGAAAAAAAGAAAGCTCTGTTCTAAAGGATACATTTTCAATTTATAAGAGGAGCTACTGTACCACTACCACCACCAACTAGCCAATCTTTTTAAACCAACCATTTATTTTAATTTTAAAATTAATCGGTGCCTAGTTTTAATAAGAGGGGTGTGTGCAAAGTGGGCTGCGATGGAAAGAGTCATTCCTTTATTCCTAACCTAATTAGACACGTTCCTCTTGGCTCCGGAGAATGAATTTTCGAGTCACATTCGTGTACTAGAGGAGGACGTTACAAAGAGAGAGAGAGGGAGAGAGAGAGAGAGGAAGAGAGGACTAAGGAGAAAGGCCAAATATAATAATTCTAGTGTTGCGCGATAAGAGAAACGATTCTTTTGGTTTGTGTGTGCCATACTCTTGGAGTTCATGGGAGGGGGAAGAAGCGAAAAAAATGGAGTATAAGAACTATTTATTTTAATAAAAATATTTTTGGGCAAATCTCCAGATTAATTGGCTAAGCCTCTCTTTTTCGGGCCTTTTTCTCGCTTAAAGGTAAATGGTAAAAATGTCCTAGCATTGGACCTCGTACAGAAGTCACACAGGGTTCCACTGAACACGGTTAACCTATGGTATACTGTGGAACTGGAAGATAAAGTATATTTTAATTCCTTGCAGCAAAATTTTAGATTATCCCTTATGTTAACCCTTTCCGAGTTTATCTCTCTATCCGAGTATATTTCCACCATTGCTCTTGTTTCTGGAATTCAATTACATCGAGAAAGCGAGCCCGCTCGCTAAGAGAATTGTTTTTAAAAGGGGGAATGGCTGTAGCAATAGTAATAGCATCGTCTTAAAGAGAGATAAGAAGAAGGCAAGCTCAATATAAAGAAGAACAGCGTCTCCTTAATTACCTTCTTTTTTTTTAAGTTTTCTTTTTCTCTTAGTTTTAGCGATGTTTTTTGTCTTTTTAATCGTGACAAAAAGATCGAATTTTTCTTTTTACTTTCTTTTGTCGTCGTTTCGTGTACCACCACTACCACCACCGCCACTAATTTCTCGTTTCCCTTTTCCTCTTTCTCCATGGTTCCGAGTTTTCCTTTGTTTCTTTTCTGTTCTGTTATTCGAAGAATATATCTCCTTCAAGAAAAGGGAGGGGGAGGGGAAAGCGAGTATACGCCGAGCGTCGATTAATGAACGTTAGGGAATGATGAGAAACTGATTCGAATTAGGGTTAGCGAGTTATTAAGGAAATTGGCCCTTTCCAGACTGGCACGCGTATGCCGCGAACAATCGGGAATAATACTGGAAGGAATGTGTACGCAAAGTGCTAGTGAATGAACCGAGGCTTAGAAAAGAGAAGGTTGCCTTGTACTCGTTCACGAAACAACAGCGGATTCTAGAGAAGGGTGTAAAAAAAAAAGGATCAAGGCTCTCTCGCTTTGTTTTTGAAAGCGATGGCATGCATATACTCGGGCAAGGCTTCGCGTCGCTTTCTAAGGGTTGTCTTCCATATAGCTTATTATCCTTTTTTCTCGTCACCCCCTTACTTTTTTATGTACTATTATTCTTTCTTAATAAAAGCCCTTCCTGTGATCCCTCGTTATTCTTCTCGCATCCGCCATCTTCTTAGAAAACAGAGTATCCACCCTTCTTTTCGTGTGCTCATCTTCGTTTGGTCCAATACTAATTAAAAAGGCGCCAATTCTACCGCATTTCTATGTGTCGATTCGAATCGTCCGCCATGTTTTCAGTTCAGGATCTGTTTCTTTTATACTGTGTACCGAAGTGTTACGTGAGAGGCATGAGTATTTGAATTCGGTCAAGAGGGTTCATGGTATGAATGATTATAACTCTCGTTGTCCCTTCTATGTTGGGACCCTTAGTTTGGTTTGTCCCGCTTTAGGCCTTGGTGGAAGTGATGCACTGTTGTGTTTGTTAACAATAACAAATTCTGCTAAATAAGTTAAACACAGTTTATTGTCGTTTAGATTAAACTAATCCGCAGCTGTTACAAAAGTTTGCTTATATTTATACAATAATCTTACATAGTCTAGATTGGATAATATACCTAATAGCAGAAGTGAGGTGAGACTAGAAGTGAAGGGCTCTAGCATTGATAGTAGATCCTGGCACTAGTGAACAAATTTGAGGATTTTATGCCGCTTCCATCGCGCCTACGCCAGAGAGAAAAAAATTGGTCGAGTTCCAAAAACATTTCCTACCCCCTTCCCCTCAACCTAAAGCGGCCGAACACGGACGCGGCTCCTTGAATCTAGTTCGGCCGTCTACCACCGCGAGCGTCTCACGTTTTGGAGGGAAAATTCATAGCGATTTCCACTGACTGCACTAGAGCACTCTATGTGCACTCTCGGCGCGTTTTCGTCCGCCACTGGGAACACGAGTGCAACACTCGCCCAGAATCGCGTTTTCCACTGACCCCAAAAACTGCCCGAGAATTGCTCTTTGGTGCTCTGAAAAATTCGACGGAGCGACGGTGCTCGAGTATGACGTAATAAAATTAAAATGGCGAACCACGCGGTAGCTCATAGAAGACAGGCTCTCGCTTATGCTTATTTATTTCTGGAATCATCTTCTGAAAGTTCTGAAGATGAAGAATACGAGGTTTTATCATTACTTTAAAGATATTACGCCTCATCCTAAAACCAATAATTATATCAGAGACGTTGCCGATCATTACTCAAAATAGATTTTTTTTTGTAAATTAATTGGAATGTTAAATCTATTAATTGGTTTCAGCCCATTTGCGTCAAGATATACACACTTTATTACAATTTCGTCTCCGGCGCCAATTTTGATTATTCAGAGCGCGCTCGGACCTCTCGATCGTGTTCCACTGACGAAACTATTCTCTCCAAAACTCGCTGAGGGCAGTTACGTCATCCTAACCCTGAGAGCACTCTTTGGAGCAGTCAGTGGAAATCGCTATCAGAAACCGCTACTAGAAGGCCAACCGGTCTTGTGTTATCAAGAATATTCACTTTCGCCGAGTGAAGAATTTCGTTAGCTCAGTACTTCTGGTCTCATCTCACTTCTGCTAATAGTAGATCAGTTAGTATTTTATAAATCGAGTGCATAACATGCCCATACAAATTTGACAAACAGATTCTAAACGTTACAAGAGGGGTTGAACTCGACATCATGATTTATACCTTTCTTGGTTTGCACATAATACGAGGGCTAAATTCGGTCGTCCAAGACTCGTAGGACCGACAGTATTATTATATATTATATTTTAATAAAGTTTGGACGTCCAAAATTTTCCCTTAAAAAAAACATACACGGCCGGGGAGCTGACGACCTGACGTTGCCTTCGTACGTGTTTCATCCAGGAGTCGATTTTAATTCCAGCAAGACCTAAGCGCGCACGCTAATCTAGACTCTAATATTATGCAAATATTGAAAGAATGGGAGGAGGAGTATGTAGGAATAGTTCGGAATATAAAAATTCATTCCAAAATATGTAAGCCTAGTTTCCCCTCCCAAGTTCGATGTACTCCCTATACTCAGAAATTAATAACTCAAAGTAAAAATTTCTCCTTGGTTGGAAAAGGTATTGAGCGTGATGAATATTGGAAATTTATCTATCCACATTGTTGATGAAGATAAGAGCGCTTAAATTTGCTCAGGTGGTCCAATAAAATTTTATATCCCAAAATTTCCTTGTATCATCTTTAAAATAGCAGATAAACAATATAGTTCCGGTATCCAAAATATTCTTTACGCGGTTTCGAAAATAAGAAATATTCTAGTTTATCCTTTCCTTTTTAAATTTATTGGGGGTTTTACGCTATAGGGAAGGGAATTCTTAAGCCTACTTCGAGTGACGATCGTCTGCTATACGAAAATCTGTATCCATTTCGGCATGACGCCCTCTGGCCCTAAAACTCTGTTCTTTCAGAGTCTTTCGTAGCGAGATACCCCCTATCCTAGTTCACCCCCTTATTATTTTCCTTTTTGGCCATCATCGTCTCTCTTCCTCTCTTTCCTTTTGAAAGGTA
This sequence comes from Phalangium opilio, assembly GCF_054372755.1. Lineage (NCBI taxonomy): Eukaryota > Metazoa > Arthropoda > Arachnida > Opiliones > Phalangiidae > Phalangium > Phalangium opilio. The sequence goes on from NW_028324182.1 coordinate 11,522,184, forward strand.
TAAAGGAATCTTCCTCCCCAATGGAAGGACTGTTTTGTAGAAAGAATGTTTTCCGAATTACATTGTCCGAAGTATTCTTATCGGGCGACTGGCTCGTGTTCTCGCATTTTTATCGCCAATCAATTTTTCTCATACTCTCTCTCTCTCTTTCTCTCTCTCACTCCTTTTTAGGCCTACTATCATTTCCTTCGTAAAAGAAAGAATAGAAAGAAGAGAGGAGGTTATAAACTTTCTCCTAACGACCGTATTTCGAGAGAAAATATCTTGATTCCTTTTTTTTGCACGCGCCTTTATGTATATCTGCACAGGAGTCGGTTGGGGCGTTAAGCCTATTTTCTATTTATTTTATTTTCTCTTCCTCCTTATTCTTCCACCTCTCCTCTTCCTCCGTTTCTGATATCATACTCCCAACTTTGATATTCCGATGGCTCTCTCTCTCGTCTTAGAACTTATAGGTGACGATCTATATTGAATGGAGGAAGTGAATAGTTTTAGATGGGTCTTGGCGGCGTGGGTTTCATATTTTCGTCCTTTTTACTGTCAGAAACGATTCAAAAATTTAATGTTTTTAAGCCTAAATTATTACCAATCCTTTCTGCAGTTAGTTTTTTTAATATAGAGTATAGAGTTTCTTCTGAGATTTTGTGAGTTTAGAAGATATTCCAGTGTGTGCTACACATTTATTTTTGATCAATTCTCTGTATGAGCCTATTTTCTTAACCAGAATACTTTAGTATGTACCGTCCACGATGGTAAAGATTTAGATCGTCCTAGTACTAGCGTAGGATCAAAATATCGCGACTGCGTAAAAGGATTTTTTGGAACGTTCGGCGCCCTTTTTTTTCTTGTTCTTTTTGCTTTCCGCTTGTTATATCCCTTTAGCCTCGCACGACCGTTTATTATTTTTTTCCCCTAGCTTCTTCCTTTCTCTCTTATACACTTCTTTTTTTCCCCAATCTCCTTTTCTATATGGATCTCTAAATCCATATAGATTCCTCTGAATTGGCCAGAGTCGAGGATGAAGGAGGCTGGAAATTCCTTTCGCTCTCTTCTCTATCGGCTTTACCGTCAAGACTTCATTCTCCTTTTCCTACGGACTTCATCTTCTTTTTCTTCTTTTCTTTTTTTTCATTGGATCTTTTTCTACTACTTCTTCACTTCTCTGGCTCTCTCACTCTCTAGCAGTTCGCAGTCGTCGTTTTTAGGCTCCGGATATGCGTCTTTTGGAACGATCCGAACATCCCCAGAACCATAAACCACCTACCTCGCTCTCTCTCTCTCTTCATCCTTCTTCGCCGCTGTCTCTTCCATTTTGTTTTTCTATCTTTGGTTTTTCCTTCCTCCCTTTTTTGATCCACCTACGCGCGTAACCCCTCCTACGCCATCAGATCTACTCGATCTTAAAGCCTACGCGGATATATTTCTCCCCTTGATGCGACGTTTTTTACCCCCCTATCCGATATTTGGCTTTCGAACGCGGAAACAGAAATGGAACGTAGTCTGACTTCTTTTTAGAGTTTGGGTGATGCGGTGGATCTGTGTCTTGTGTATAGATTTTCAGGGGAAAATATACATCAAGAGACGAGGAAAAAATATGTTTTGCCAAGGTTGGCTAGGTTCTGCGCTTCTAAATAAAAATAGGCCAAATTTGTTTGTAGAAGGTTTGACTCCGAAAATTTTTCTAGTATTAAATCTAGTTGGTCTACATTTCGAAGGTTTCTCCCTGTCGGTTTATTAATGTATTTTAAGTCCGTGTCACGGGGAGTGTACGTCGCTGTGAAACTATAGCTATCTTATATCAAATTAAAAGTACTACGCACTAGGGGGCTCTGTATTGCATCTAGAACATTTTTTTTTCTCTTAGTTTTTTCCCAAGCCAATTCTCTTCAGAACATTTTCCCCGTCATCTTATATCCCAACCCAAACTGTTTCGCCTGAGAGGATGCTAATTTAAATTTCATCATCTTAAGATGAAGAAGAGAGAAAGAGGAGAGGGAAGAGGTTACTGGAATGGGGATAAAAAAAATCAAACTAGAGACTTAGAGGAAGGATGTTGGGGACGAGGAAGATATGATGAAAATACGTCTTGAATAACCTTTAACCAATTCGTGCTCGCGGGGACATTCGTAACTTGAAACTCGTGCAGACCTATCTATATCGTCGAACCAAGAACTTATTCGGCTCTCGCTGGAGTGTACTTTTGATCCGTAACTCGAAACCTTACTGTGGGTTTTTCTACATCATACGAAGCCTCTGGGGCTGCCCCGCGTATCTATGATATGTTAACGTTTAAAGCGTAGATACTATATATTTTTAATGATAATGTCAATATTCACGAGCGGTCTGAATAATTCATGATTAATCTTTAGAATTTTGAACGAGGTTTAAAAATAACATACCGAGCTCTCTCTCTACTGATCTCTTATAAACCTCATACACCCTCCTTGACTTTTCATCATTCGATTCCATTGAACTTTACAGTCAGTAGCTCCGCGCGTTTTGTCGGGAATATGGCTTCCAACGATGATCGTTGATGGATTTTTCGTTTTCAAAGAGCCGAAAACCCGGAGAAATTGATGACGTTAGCCGAGTGGAGTAAAGAATAGAGGGTTGTTGGATTTAGAAGTGGAGGTGGGGACGGAGAAGGCTATACCCCGAATCGTTGTTATATTTGTACGGTCTTTTGATGTTCTCTCTTTTTCAAGAGCCAAAACGGAAGGAGAGGAGGTTTTAGAATGTTTATTGGAACGGTCGGTAAAGGGTGGTGCGTGGGTGAAAGTCTATATGGGTTATTTTCGCGACCATTTCAATATTTCCTTTCCGAATTGTTTGTCGCTTCCAGCGTAGCGCCCCTAGTTCCTATGTTTTTTCTTCCTCTCTCTTTTGATTTTTGGAATTTTTTCTTCGGAAACGTTTCGACGAAAAGGGGTAGTGCGTGCTGAGGAAGGTTGAAATTGCCCTTTTCCACACACACCCCAGGCCTCCCGATTTATTAGATTCGAGTTAAAATTTGTGTCCTGGTTTCTTTTCTGTCTCTCAGACATGGAAGTTTATACCCTATTTTCAACCTACCGTTTATTATTTCTGATAAAAACCATAATCCGAGTTCGTCATTATGATCCCACTGTTTCTCTTAATGGTAAATGTCAAAACGCTCCCTTCAGTCAATGAACATCGGAAATAGATCAGTATTTTTACCCCAAAAAAGCGTGTTAAAATTGAAGATGAACGTTTCGCGTTCTATTTTCAAATCAGTTGTATTCGCGAGCATCCTTTACATTGTTATACTTCTTGACTTTCTTCTCATGGAGAAACGTGACGGAATCGAGACTATTCGATTGAGGGAGAGTGAGAGAAAAGAAAACGGATGTTGACAAAGACTGTGCCAGTCAAAAGAAAACGGACGTGTAACATCCAGCGTTGCCGTTGCGTCCCTACAGCTCTATATCTCTCGGTCCACCCTCCCCCCGTTTCTTTCTTTCGGCGCAACCTCTTTAAGATTTTTTTTAAGAATATTTATTTTTTATTCTTAAGAATTTCGTCTTCTCTCTTCTTCGTATTCTTTATCGAATCGGTTGAGCTGAATTTGTTCGGAAAAAGGAAGATAGAAGGGTTGAATTCCGTAAGAAACACTTTCCCCATCGGGTGAAAACGCTTTTTCTCCGATGTTCCGCGCTAAAGACGATCAGATTTTTTTTTCTCTTTTTCCATCGCTGCAGTCTTTCGTCTTTCAAGGAAAATTTTAAAATGCAAACTCTTTTTCCTTTGATCACGTTTGAATGCCTGAACTCCTTTTCCCTCTCTTTCTCTCACTCTCTCGAACCTTTTCTTGCCTCGTTTTCGATTTCATCTTGGAACTAACACCTTGAAACGTGTGAAGATGCTCTTTTTCTTCTTTGCAATGGCCGATCGAAAGCTAAAGGTTTCCTTTTCTTATATAGCGTATATTTTTTTATTCGAACAATCCCTTTTTATTTTTTTTTTTTTGTGTGGGAGAAGAGATTGTTGAAGACCTTAACTAGTTTAGTTTAGGGGTTAGGCCAAGCGTCTATCGTTAGTAGTAGGCCTTGGTAAGGTTTTTTTTGAGATATTAAAAGCCAGGTGAAGACCTTTCCTCAATTCCTCTCTTTCTAGTGATCCGTTCAGGCCCCTTCAGGAAAGAAAGTGAGAAAGATGGTCGAGAATAAAAATAAAAAAATGGTCTGTTTTTCTATTTGCGTAGGAAAGGAGGGGGGTAGAACTTTCCTCTTTTTATTACTTTCTATCACCGTCGATTCCTCCCAAACGTCTACTTCTTCTCGAACATTTCGGGAGCCTGTCACTGTTTCTTTTCCTTTTCTAGTTCCTCTTCGTTCAGGCCGTCTTCTCTACACCCTTATATATAGGAAATAAAAATATATATTGGGAATCAGCGCCAAGTCGACTAAGTACAAAAGATCCGCTCAGGGCCCATCCTCACATACCGCTAGATCTCTTTAACTCGCCATTTCTTTTTTCTTTTTTTTTTCATCGTGATCTTTTTCTCCCGGGGCAATTCTCCTAGTGTTAGTGTATATTCCCTTAGCCGTTGTAAAAGGCAAAAGCGTAGCTCTCGGTGTTAGATCTCTGACTATAAGAACTGACAGGCTTTCGAGGCGTTTAATTCAATTTTTGTAACGCGAGCCTTGGCTGGATCCATAGCGTATAGCGCACCTGACATTTTGACCTTGGCCCGTTCGCACTACATTTAACCCATTCAAACTGACTGTAATCTAAGTTCATTCCAATATTAAATTTTTTGCTAACTAAAAATTCAGAACCCTGTTGGAAATTCTCCATCGGAAAAGTTTATTTATTTATTTTTTCACTGCTTCATCCCTAGATGCCAGTGAACGTTCACGCGACTTTCTTTTAGTAACGTAACAAATTGGATGTCCAATAAACTCCCCAATTATACAAATTTCCCAGCTGGATTTTAATTAGCAAAGTGGCGAGGATCAAAAATTTTACTCTCGTAACTCAATCCGGCGTGCATCTATTTGCGTCCCTCTTCCACCATCCCCTGTCACTGGTTTACTACTTTTCCCGACAACCAATCGACCAGGAATATTTTAACTTAACATTTTCCGATTATATATATATATATATATATAGTGTTGGGTGTGTGGAGTATGGTGGGGGACTAAATTGAAGTCAAAGGAGGAAAGAGAGCATCTTTTCGCGGTGGGGGAGAAAAGGACCTATGTAAAACTAAAATCCCCATTGGAATTGAGAATAACCAAAAGAAGAATGATCAATAAGGTCCTGCGCTGCGCGGCTAAACTTAACTAAAACCCCCCATTACCACCCTCGCTGCTTACAAGTTTCAATGCGCGCGAATAACATTTACCTAAGTTTCGATCTTTCGCGGAATCGAACGATCGAACATCCTTCTCCATCTCTCTTTTTTTTATCCAATACAGTCTCTTCCATCGTCTCTCTCTCTCTCTCTCTCTCTCTCTCTCTCTCTCTCTCTCTCTCTCTCTCTCTCTCTCTCTCTCTCTCTCTCGCTCTTCTTCGATTCTTTTTCCCGCGCCTTTCCTAACCAAGCGAGACCTTAGATTTATCATTTCAGTCGCACGCTTTTTTTATTGACTTTGGTAGGTTCTATAGAATAGTATACGGTACAACATCACTCGATCCACGCGCAGCATCCCAAACTAAAATTTTTGCCGATGAGGAAGCGCCCGGATGAAGTGAACCGAAAATCAACCATTCCCACCCCCTTTTCCTTCTCTATACTCTTTGGTTTTTGAGGACATTTGTTTTGGCTGTAGGATATCTGTATTTCAAGCTTAGTTTTCATCGTAGCCGAAGGGTATTCAGTGATCGTTCGTTCCCATCTTAAATCGCTTGGTAGATGAAGGTTTGGTTGGGGTTGCGCTCTTAGATGACTTTAGATTGTGTTTTCGTGTTCAGTGAAAATAGGACTTGGATGGGGAAATTTCTCCCTCATTCGCCGCTAGGCGTCTCTTCTTTTAATAGATCTTTTATATCCACGGACTCCGGTCGCGTAATTTCCCGCGCGTAACTGAATTTTCTTTGGTAGCCAGGGGTTTATCTCAATTTATTTAAAATCCTCCTCCCTTCATTTTGAGTATAGTACAGTTATATACGTTCATCCCTCCTTCCCACCGTCGTCTCTCCGTATAGAATTCCAGAGCCATCTCCCACGTGGATATTTTTCCGTTTTCTCCTCACTGTCTCTCTCTCTCACACTGGTTTCCTTGACTACCAACGACGGAGGCCGAGACGATTCCCGAAAGTTTTGGGAACCTCGGCGATAGAATGATGGTGGTGGTTCCTATAGGAGAGGATAAGAGGAGAACCGCGGGGAGAGGTTGGTGGGGAAAATGGAGAGATGGTCGCCCTAAAGGTCACCGTTTACGTTTACGTCACTAAAGCCTTATTGCGGACTGTAACTATATATTTAGAAACTTGGGACCAAGTTTCTAGCCCCTTGCTTGTTAGCGATTCTAGGGAAGGTGGACAGCCTACGCTTGCTTACTAATAAAGACGGAAAACACTGACCAATAACGCTTTAGAGGAAAAACATCGCATCAAGAACCATGTTGATATATTTCATGTGGGCTTTTCTAGCAGACAACATACGAATTAATGACCTTTAAAATGTATTATCTTTACCGTATGTGGGTCCCTGTAGATGCTATACTAGAAAAATAGCCACACACACACCCTGCTTCGAGTTTGAGTCTGAGATGCATTCGTATTGAAGATGGGAACGAGAGAAAACTAAATGTTGGTAGAAGCTTGGGAATGATAAGTAATTTTGCTGTCGAGAGTTTAAATTTCGGAGGGGTATTGGTAGAAAGGGGGTATACCCCATGGGTATAACTTCCAGAGAGCGATGGATGAAGAAGACCCAGGCTGGCTTCTATACATGTTGGGTGGCCGGGGGAGGGCACCGCCCGGAGAAAACGTTTTAACCGCTTACCAATCGGAGCTTGGGTTTTCCTATTCCTTCTATTTACTCTCTCTCCTTCTACTTACATCTCCCGCATTCCTCTTTCATCCTCGTTTTCATCTGGGAAAACGGAAAACACAATTTTTTATTTTGTTGCTCTTGCTTGGTCCTTCTTGCTTTTCCCAAATTCCAGGAACGGACTCGCTTTCTTTTTTAAAGTTATACGGTTTGCAGCTTATACGTGTACCTTAGATTGTTTTTTTAGTTACAATTTGAACTCGAACGTTTAGAGACTTCGAGGAGACTGAAATTGTTTACTAAAGTTTGTAGATTACTTGTAAAGTAGGACACGCGGTTTCAGGGTCTCTTTGTCGCCGTGTGAATTCGTTGTATTTCCGAATCTTTTGTTCACTTCAGTCCATTGGCGTATATATTGTTTGGGAATCCAGGTCTGGAACTAATTACCCCATAAAAGTTGAAGCTGTTCTTCCATCGGATAGAAAATAAAAACATGGAAACGCTATTAGGTTAGGTGTAATTTGACCAGTTTTAATTTTAAAGTACGTTTTTTACCGTGAAGTTCTTGAAATGCGCGTCTGATTCGTTGTCCCTGCGTACGATTTCCACTCCAGTACCTTTACTCTTCTTAATCTTTGGCGGATAATTCTTTGGAGTATCTATAGAGAAAGAGAGTAGAAGGGGTCAGACTAATGAATCGGTTTTCTTACTTATTCGGAACATCAAGAACTAATCCTCCTCTTTAATGGTAGTCGATAAGAAATTAGACGTTTAGGCCCATTTTTCATTCGGGAATTCCGCTTCTTCGAGGAAGATTTTTACGGCGGTGGCGAACGCTATCGCGGTTCTTCCCTGTAACTTATTCCGGAGCTTTTTCATCCTTAAGTGATTTTTCTTTTTTATCTTTTTTATGTACAGCTCCTCCGCATTTTAAGACTAAGCCTCCAGAGGTAGTGTACGTGAAAGTGGGAGAGTCCGTATCTCTACCCTGCGAAGCTGAGGGTACGCCAACGCCAGCCATAATTTGGTATAAGGTGAGTCTTCAATTTATTAGTCTCATATTTTCATTTATAGCCATAACGTTACGTTTGACGGGCATTATCGAACTGAAATATTCATAGCGCGATATATTGCCGGAGCGCAAACTAAAAAATACTATAGTTATATTAATATTTTAAATTAAAAATTAGAGAATTAAATAGATAAATGATAGATGACGAAATGCGGCGGTCTTTGAAAGGTAATTTTTGAAGCGTCAATCTAGAATAATTTCTCGCTCCATCGAGTTGATTCCGATGCTCGACGCCGAAAATTGGCAAATTAGGTTTGCGTATATTCTTGAATAAGGTAATTTATTCTTTTGGTAAAGGGTACGCTGTCCCGAAATGAATGGCGCTTCCGCCTAGTTAACCTTCTCTTATCGCTTCCTCCGAGACACCAATGCCAATGCTTATAGGTGAAAGTAGATTAGCTCTGAGATATCAGATCTTGGTGTATCAAGTCCCTTATATGAGGTGGAGAATATATTTGCTTTAACTTTCCGGTTAATATATTCTGTTTATATACGAGAGTGATAATTATTGTTCCTGGCCGCGGTTTGACGTCTTTCGTCTTTTGTCTTTGTTAGGATAACATGCCCTTGGAAGAAGGGACAAACCTTCATATCCTGCCGACGGAGTTACTGATGGCCAAAATCCAGACCACGGATATCGGCGATTACCTCTGTATGGCGAGAAACCGTGAAGGAAGCGTCACTGCCGTCTCCAAAGTGATAGTGGCAGGTATGTCTAGTCTAAACGCTGTATACTGGTAACTCTTACCCAACGCGACAGTGATTCATCTTCCCTCAAACCAAAACCACCATCGCGTTAACAGGAAGTTATACTTACCCCCCCCCTCCCACATCCACATCCCCTCGTCTGTCGCTCGCTATTCTCTTCAACAATATTATATACGCCATCATAAACTCAACCGCGTCCTTTAGTATATAAGTTTGTATTTCGTGACTTATTACCTTTTATTGGGCTGGCTCTATTGCCATATTTCTAATGACAAGTTCTCATTTTAATTAACGTAAAATTATGATGCCTTAATTCGCTCGTAAGTATATCCATTATTTTACCATGGAAGTTCTATTTTTTTTAACCTACCAGTTGTCGTCGAAAATTATGAACCGTTCCTATGCCTACCTGTCATGCAAAGTTTTCTAGCAAATTTTAATTGCCCAATTTTCCAAACGCTTGTCAACGCACGCCAAAATTTTACTCCTGGGTCTGTCCGTGGCAGTGCAAAGTTAATTTAGTAATCAGAAAAGGGAATGATTTAGTTTAATGGAAAAAAGTCAAACGTTTCGCGTAACCCAATATTTGCAATATGAATTTATCTTAATTTATGTAAACGTAATTTTTGCAAGGACCTCTTCAACCGCAGTGTCCTAATTTTCTCTTTCCCTATATAGTCACTCGCCGCCAACGGGATAGTTCAGCTTTTCGTGATTTCCTTACGCTCGAATTGGTATAACCACTTTAAAAAACCCTTCTTTTTTTACAAAGAACTGGTGGTGGCAATCCGTAAATATTTGCTCAGATTTCCCGAGGTCCACAATTTCCTCCGCGCAATTTCTCTCGCACCTCTTTTCTCTCGGCCATGTTTTCCGTAGCCCCTCGAGGATTAAGCTGTCTAGAGCTTAATAGATGATTTACTTAAGTTTAGGCGTTAGTTTTCCCGCCGAACTAGCTTTTGGCGGGGACATGGCTCTGATCTCGAAACGCGTTACGCGTTCACCGGACCTCGAATGACGCGCGAGAAGCCGTGAACTCCCGGAGGCGGATGCTGGATTTAATCTGCGGGAGTCGAGAAAGGTCAGAACGGCGTAATTTTATGCTAATACACCTTCAAACCCCAAAAACTTTTCATGGCAGGAAAGGCGGGTAACTTCGACCAGCGTTGATCCGCGATGAATTTATTCAGTTTCAATATTTATATTTGCTCGTTGTTTGAAACCCTAGGATTGTTTTAAGCAGCTTATCAATACTCGCGGGATGATCGTATACATTCGTGAACGTCCAGCTCGGTGTCAACATTTTATAGATGAAAATTGGGGCTCCGATTTGCTCCACCCATTCTCAATCTCCCTATGGGCCAACAACCTCGTTTTATATCATAGGACAACTCATCATCTTGAAAGTTAGGCTTCTATAAGCTGTTGCGTTTATTCTCTGGAAGGACCAAGTTTTGACATTGTCGGCAATGAGAGAGGAGAGAAGGGTGGTAGAAACTTAATCCTAACGTGGTACTTTTCCTAAAGAGTAGGAGTAAGCCTTAAATCTCCGGCGACTTTTGTGAAAAGCGGATTTTGAAACGCTCGTAAATTTTCCTTTTCTCCGTTAACTCCAGCAGAGGGCTCCGTTTATCCCCGGGGTCATCTCGGTCCCTCGGGCAGCGCCTTTCGGGTATTGCTTCCATTCCAAACCCGGAGTTTTAAAGCGAGGAAACGTCCGAAATTAAGTTATCAAGAGAAATTCTTTGACCGCGTGAGTCTCCTACGGTGATCTATTTAAACGTCGTCCAGATGCCCTTTCATTTCCTCTAAGACGAACGTAAGACGTCGTCTATTTTTAACCCCGCCCGATGACAATCTAGTCTTATTCTCCTATTTCTCTCTTCGGGCGACTCTTTTTGCGTCATTATTTATGTTTTCTAATTGAAGATGATTCTCCGCGTGCGAGCGAGCGTGATTAAGTAGGCTAATTTTAATTAAGCCCGTTCTAGGGCTACGTGAAAAATTTCCCTTTTCTCGGAATTCCGCTCCGATCCGTGTGGGTTTGAATTACCCTCACCAAACGCTCTGGGTTTTATTTTCAGTTATAGGGTTTATTGTAGTTCGTGGGTGGTGAATATTTTACTTTGATAACTCTTAGGACCAGCTGTGATTACCGTGCCTCCTCGAAACATCACGAAACTCGAAGGGGACAAAGCCGAGTTTATCTGCGAAGCGAAGGCGCTCCCTTCGAACGTATCGCATCGGTGGTTCCACAACGGAGTGGAAATTTCTCAGCTGTCTTGGCTGGAAACCAGGACGTTGGTGCGACGAGACGGGACGCTATTTATCAATCCGACGTCCTCCGAAGATTCAGGCCGATATACTTGCGAGGTTACCAACGGGATTGGCAACCCCGAAAGCGCGTCCGCCTATCTCAGTGTCGAATGTAAATATGCCAATAGGCTAACGAAACCAAGCTAATTGACGCGCGCTCAATAACCGTCCTTATACACAGACCCAGCTCGGGTGACGTACTCGCCGACTATCCAGTATCTTCCTCTGGGTTTGTCGGGAGTGGTGCGGTGCTACGTTCAGGCCAATCCTCCTTTTCAGTTCATCACGTGGACCAAAGACAGACGGCCTTTCGACCCTAATTCCACGCCCGGTGTGGTCACGCTCAATAACGGCTCTTTGCTCTTCCAAAGGGTCAGTCAGGAACACCAGGGCATGTACAGGTGCACCCCTTACAATATCCACGGAACTGCTGGTACTTCCAGCGTCATGGAAGTTCTCGTCAGAGGTCGGTACCATCCCGTCACGATTTTATCCGCCAAGAGATGCCTCACTCAATCAAATTGGTCTTTGTAGAACCCCCGATGTTCACAGTGAAGCCGAAAGATACCTACCAGGGAGCCATTAATAGCGAAGTGAAGATGCCGTGCGATGGAGTGGGACAACCGAAGCCAACTATCACGTGGAGACGAGTACGTATTCGTCTTATCTTAAACGTAACCTCCTTTAACGATGAAAACCTTACCAAAAAGGCCGATTTGGAGAAACTGCCTAAAGATCGAAGCCTACTGAGAGGAGGAAACCTGACGATAAAAGGTTTAAAGAAAGAGGACCATGGACGGTACGAATGTGTCCTCGAAAACGAAATTGCCACGCTGGTCACCAGCACCTTGCTCCTTGTCGAGAGTAAGTACCAATAATCACGTTCATTTCAGGTTTTAAACTAACGGATATTCACCCTAAGGTACGACTCCTCACGCACCTACGAATGTATCTGTCAACACCAGTGCCTTTGCTGCCACTGTGACCTGGCTTCCGGCCTACGACGGAGGCTACGAACAAAGCTACGTGGTTTGGTAAGTCTTAAGATGATATCAAACCAATATCGGGGCTTGGTTTTCAAATTACGGGGTGGGATAATCGCGGTAACAGGTACCGCCTAGCAGACCAGGGAGACAGTGAATGGCGAACGATCAAGGTGATTCCCGACGCTGCCACGACTATCACTTTATACAATCTTCAGCCAGATAGCGTCTACGAGTTCCAAGTGCTCTCAAAAAATGTCCTGGGCGATGGAATGTTCAGCGTCATAGTTAAAGCCAAAACTAAAAGTAAGAACCGCTCTTAAAAGAACAACCGTTTCTATCAATCAATAACCTTTTCCCATATTTCTTTCCAGCTTGGGATTTTCCTACAGACGCGCCCATCTATCCTACCGACGTCCACGGATCGACTTACATTCCAACTGTACAGAAGCCATCAGGTAAATCCATTATTTCTATACTAAACGCAACAAGTACCGTTGTCAAATAGACACTCGCAACTCTAAAAAAAAAAAAAAAAAAAAAAAAGTAAGTCAATTTGACAACAGAACTGTATTCAAAAAAAAAAAAAAATATTTTGGCCCACCCTATCCCGCACACGATCCAAACCACGCCGGAGAATGATGATTTGTTTTTGAAATTTATATTATTTATGTGTTTTTGACGAGTTGAGGCACGACGTTATGTTTGCTCTACAAAGTTTCAAAAATAAAACCAAACCACACGTTAATCCAAATACGTTTAAGGGTTTAAAGTTTGCGAGGCTCCTACTACCCTAATCCATGTCCCTTTCTTTGGTTATCATTTTGTCATGCATTCTTACGACTTTTTTTGCGTCCATCTTCAATAAGCCTTCTTTGTTTTTTATTTGAGTTAATGCTTTATTTTTTTCTATTTCTTTTCCGAGACTTTTGCCTCTTTTTTTTTAAACTAGAATTTACGTATTAAAACACAACTCGCTCTCATCTCTCATTTCTCGTCTGTATATATATATATATATATATATATAAACTTCTCGAAAATGAAACTTTAAAAATTGTCTTCGAGGCACAGGCAAAAAAAAAGTCTTTTTTGTTATTAGATTAGTGATCCCTTTTTTCTCTTATCTTAGGGTCTCTTTTTTGTTTCCTCCCTTCTCCCTCATAAGCAAAAAGAAAAAAAAATATATTTTTTGGTTCAGGAAAAATAAAGCCGCGGGAATAAAATGGAAATCAGCAAAATTAGTCTCTTTTTATAAGAGCATGGCTTCGTTTGAAATTTAATATTTTCAAGAATTTATTCAATTTTCCCAGGATTATTGTTAGCTAGCTTTATACAGTTGTAAGTTTTAGTTTCTGTCCACACGCGAGAAATTGGTAGACTAAACTCAAGTCCTATGAAACTCGGTGTTAAAATAGATCCAAACAAATCCTACATTAATTAGCCTTATTCCTGATCAGCGCCATCTACCCATAGCGGTGACTTTGAGAACTACTGTAAGCGGCAAGCCAATCAGATGTCGCTAAAATCTGGTGACGTCATTTTTGGTAAGACCCGAGAGTGCCAGTTAGTGACGTCACCAGATTTTAGCGACATCTGATTGGCTTGCCGCTTACAGTAGTTCTCAAAGTCGCCGCTATGGGTAGATGGCGCTGATCAGGAATAAGGCTAATTGCATTACATCACATGTAAGTACTCATTTAGATGATGACTGATAACTAATGGTGAATTCAAACTTCAAAGGAGTGTTTCGAATCGTATCCCTAATTATAGGCCTACATAAAATTTCGTAAGTCTGCGGTTTGGTATACCGATTTCTTCCGTCGGCAGTTTCGCGTTAAAGACATCTTTGGCATTGCGTATTCATGGGAAAATTGATTAAATATATGTGTTATTTTTTTCTTTCATTCATTATTATTATTATTATTATAATTTATTCTCAACAAAAGATTCTGATTCGGACAAAATGAGATCCCTTTCTGTAGAAATCAAATTGTAAAGAATTATATTCCCCGAGTTTTTTCCCTATCAACATCTTTGTTGTTAAGAAAAATAAAAAATAAAAAATTGGAGTTTACATTGTATTAAAAAATTGCTCAACGAAATACCCCGTGACTGAGTTTGCTTAAGAAAGATTAATATTTTGAGAAAACGGATTGGTCGAAGGAAAAACAAAATGGCTTCGCGAAATTAGAGTATGAGGCGGTTTTTAAGGATAAATAAAACGATGGGCGAGATTGTGTCGAATCTATCTCGGCGACAATGTCAGCCCGACATATCCCCCTTGTGTACAATGTAAACCGCAGGTACCTATGAGCCGTCTCCTACCGTCGTAGGACCGAAGCCCTCGCCTCCTCGCAATGTCACTATCATGAGAGAGAAAGAGGCTGTCAAGATTTCTTGGGCGCCACCTTTAAACATGACGGTGCCCGTCGCCTTTTACTACGTCGAGTGGCGGACCAGCGACAAATCTTGGAAAAGAGAAGGACCCATAAATGACGGCACTGAACACACTCGTAAGTTTAGCTTTTCACACTAAGGAGTTTCGAGTGGTTGGTCACCTCTCTAGAAATGATTTCGGTCCTTCCGTGTTGCAGTGAAAAAGTTGCCGGGAGGCAAATACGTGTTTCGAGTCTTTTCGTATTCCATATTATCGGTCGGCTCGGAATCAAAAGAAGTCACATTCGAAATCCCGGGTAGGTTTAAATTTCTAGGGTGTGTTTTTTTTTTATCTTCGAGAAAATTCGAACGAAGAACGGGGGTGAATATTTTACAGTAACGAATCACGAACAAAATAAAAGCAAAGCGATCACGGCAGGCGTTGTCGGTGGCATCCTCTTCTTCATCGCCGCTATCGTCTTATCTGTTTGCGCCGTCAAAATTTGCAATAAGCGAAAGCGGAGAAAAGCGGAAAAAGGTAACCCCCCCTTAAAATACACTTTCAATTATCTTTTGCAGTACTTTTACGATTTTGAAACTCTCTCGGTTCTTTTCTTTCCTCTTCATCCTTTTAAGCCTATATGATGGTGACGTGTCCTGTTCCTGATACTCGAAATGGAGGCCATTCCCATGGTGGAAGTCCCGTGCCTCTTAAAAAGTAAGCTTAGACTCTAGTTAAGCCTAAAATTCCCTTAGCACTCCAAAAAAAGAGATGATTTTGGTATAGACATTAGTTGAATAATTTAGAGACGGTACCGCACTAACCAGGGGAATGGGAGGATTTCGGCGTTCTTAAAGTAATTACCGCGTTAAGGTGTAGAATTGTAATTATTTGTGTCGTCGCTCCCTAAAAATGGGACACACAATTTGCCTCATTAAAGTCCTGGGCGAGCTCGAAAGAAAGATGGAGGAAAGCTTGGGAGAGGTGTAGGGTAGGGACAGAGTACGCGCTTTGGTAATTAATATTTGACCACTAGGGCGCACGAGACCTTAACAATTTGGGACTAAGGGGTTGTCGCGCCTCTGCGGGATGACCCTAATGACGCTTCCACTCGCGTTGAAATTTTTTATGAAAAATAATTATTCTTTCTCTTGATGGTGTTTGGGTCCTAAGTAATTTTATTATCTTTTAATTTTTGGGAACGTTGTTGAAATTTTATAATAATATTAATACGTTTTTTTATTCTTTCATTTTTCACTAACCGTGTATTTTTATCTTTTTTCTCTCTCTCCCTCTCTCCTTTGTATCTCTAATTCTTTCCTGACCCTTTATCACGCGCACCCAACAAAAACTACTATTTTTTTCTTGACCTTTGCTGTACCCTCTCGACCCCGCAACCACCTCAACCGTCGTTGCCGGTCACTTCACTCACTTAGGAGGAAAAAAGGTGATTGGGTCTTAATTTCTACCAAGTAACGTTTTAACGTGTCACCGCGACAATGTTTTATATTTCATTAAGCGTTTGTTTTTATCATTTGTATATTTTTCGCGAATGGCTTCTTAGATTTTAGTTTGTTGTCGATAGTTATAAATTTTTGGTTCGCGTTTTATACGTCTCACCCCGATGGTGTTTGTTCCCGAACCTTATAGAAATGCAAATGCTTCGCGAAAGACGCTAGATGAAGCGAACTTTTTTGACTCTTTAGGTGCAATACATTTATAATACTTTCGTTGTCAAACGTGATTTTTAATATATTTTGACCATATTTTTATTACAGTTTTCCCACTTACCGATTTTATATATTTTTAGTTGAATAAATTTATTTTCTTAGCCTTTTCAAGGTAGAAGATATTAATATGTATCTTTTTATTCATTTTCAAATAAGAAAATTTCTAATTTTCTCATGTTTTAATTATCTTTTTTTTTTTTTGCGCGCGCGCGAGTTTCTTTCGCTCTTTTTCTGTCTTCTTTCTCTCTCTCTCTCTGTTTAAGATTCTTTCCTCTTTCTTCTGGTAAAGGGTAACTCTTGTTTCTTCTTTTACTTCCTTATTTTCTTTCGCGAACACGCTGCAGCTCACGAGGAAAGTTGCGCAATAGGTAAGACCGTTTCTTTCCATTCCGGCTCCGTGAGAAACGTTTAAAACCAACTCTGGAAAAACTTGTTGTTTCCTTGCCTACCCAGAAGCCAATCCATATTTGTCAAAAACTCGACATACGAATTTTACAATAAAAAACGAAGTTTAAGACGCTAAATTCTCATTCGTGTTTTGATTGTTAAAACTCCGCGCGATCGAGGGAGACTCCACCCGTTGTGTAGAAAACAAAAGCAAAAAAAAAAAAAAAAAAGAAAAACATTGTCTCTATCTATCAATTCTCTATGATTCTGAATGCAAAATTAATCTTAAGAATGGCGTGGCAAGTGAAAGTCACCCGTAGACTGCCTACTTTTGGTTAAAAAACTGATTTAAGTAAACCCGAGTGGTAGAGCCCGGGTTGAATACTATTATACTCACTAATAACCCACAATATGTAGAGGCGTGCGAGTAGACAATCCGTTGACACCCTGTTCGCTCGTTTGCCTAGATTCCAGGAAGGCGGAATACCAGGTATAGTTTTCCCGAGACAAGTTCAACGAGTGGTTCGTCGTGTGGTTCGACTCCTGCGTTCTTCTTCCTCTTCGTCACCATCTTTGTCGGCCGCGCGATCGACCGCCGCCGTTGACCGTCAAAGGCCGAGCCGAAGTCGAAACGCGGACGGCTCGTCTTCTAGCGAATGGCCAACGCGCTCTTCGCCTTCCGCCCTCGCCCTCGTCGGCTGCCCCGGGCCTTCACCGCCCCGTAGTCGTCGCTTCCCCAAAGCCGTACGTTACAGCGTGGAAATGGAATATTCGCGACCGCTCGGTTGGATCAGTCGAGCGCCCGATGGGAAGTTTGTCGTACGCGGGGGTGGCGGAGGTCCCGCTAGAGAAAGCGCGGGGTTTTCGGCCAAGCAGCGAAGGCTGGCTACGGCCGAGTTTCCCAGAGATGCTCATCACCTCATTCCGTCCAGTCAGGCTTCCGCGGCAGGCGTCCGAAGCAGTCTTCGCAGCGAGGGCAGCGGTCAGAGCGCTCGTCAAGTCCTATACGCCTATCCTCATCCTCTAACTTTGGGAAGGATTTTGCCGGCCCGATCCGGCAACGGTCGTTGGGCGGGTCCCGCTCATCTCGCCAATCAAGTTTCCTTCAGCCCAGCATCGGCTGGTCACGCCGCCATTCCGACCGCCTACTCTCCTAGAGACCCTAGAATTAGAACGAGTAGCCCGGGACTCTTATCGACTGTCAGTCCCTTTGTTATCGAGGATCTGAGTTCCGTCAACATGCCTTCGTCGGTGGAAAGGTCTTTCCCGAGCACCGTGTCCAGCCCTTTCGTGCATAGCCTGAGCCCCACCAGATTAACGCACTCTTCGCGAGAGATCTCGTCGTCGAGAGCCTTTCAAGACCCACGCTTCCGCCATCAATTTCGACCCATTCAGCGCATCAACGCGGATGTGGGTCCCAAGAGACTGGCGGGAGTCGCGATTGGTCCTCAAATCGCTGGTCCCCAAACACCTCGAAGGCCGGCCGCTGATGTCACGCGAGAAGCTGAACTGGCTTCTTCGCGAGTTTATCTTCATCGTCCTCAATCGCGGGTCGGAGGAACGGGATCCGGAGACGCTCGTGTTTGGCGTGATGGTCGGCGTATTCATTTACCCGGCCACGTGCCCCTCCCGCCTAATTACGGGCCTCATCCGTCCAGAATGTCCCCCGACTCGCGAATAGCGGACGAAAGCGGCGACGACCCCCACCGACATTTGGAAGTTCCTCGCGTTTCGGCCATCCAAAAAGCTGCCATGACCCCTCGACAACGGGCGGTGTATCAGAGACTGCAAAAGCAAGAGCCTTCGCTCGGCTGGTACGAGAGACCTTTAGCAACTAGTAGCCCACCGAGAACGGACAGACGGGTAGCTCGCGTTCCGCCTTCCCCTGTAAAAAGCGCCGAAAGTCGAGCCTCAGCGGACGCGAAACCTAATCGTACAAGTGCCATAGACTCCACCCGACCGAAAACGGTGCGGGAAGACGGCGGCGGTAGCGAATCGAGTGGTAGCGACCATAGACCAATAACGTACACTCGAGATCGTTTAATCGGCGTCGTAGAAAGAGTGCGCAGCAGCGGGCTACATCATCAAGGTCGAAACGGCCAGCCCTTTCGGAACAGCGCTCCCGAACTGGCGACGGCAGCTCGGGAGCCGACCCAGTCTTCGCCGTCCCCAGTCACCCCATCACCTCGCGGTTCGCCGTTCCGCCGCGGAACAGACGGAATCACGCGTCACTCATCGGGCTCAAGTCCATCACGACGCCGCGGAACAGTCGCCTCCCGTACGCAATCGCCTCCACGACCACGGGCCTCGTCGGGACTGACGGAACCCGACTCGACCTACGCGAGCGACGACGCTCTTCGCGGTTTGGACCGTAGAACACTAAGCGCACCCTTCTCCGGACCGCGAAGTCGCGCCAGCGTGACCAGCGCCAGTTCCGGAAGAGGAAGTAGCGGTCGAGCTAGCAAGCTGTCTCACTCCAGAGGAGACAGTCTTCAGGGAGAGCTCGAGTTTACAAATAGAAGTAGTAGTAGCAGCGGGTTCGCTAGTCGAACCACGGCTCCGGGAGGTAATTCCGATCCTCAGTCTCCAAGGTTGGTAGATTCGGTCAGAGACGTTCGCGGCGCGGAAGAATTCTCTTTCGGCGGTCAAAGTGCCGCGTTAAACGATAGTCGGCCATCCGCTTTCCTAAATACCGTAACCGAACCAGAAACGTTAACTTTCCAGGCGTTGACCCCAGGTTCCATCGCGTCTCGTTTACCTCGCTCGCCACTCGACCTATCGGTGGACGAAAATTACGAGTTCGACTCCGCTAGTCCCCAACTTGAATGCCAGATCCTGGACAAATATACTCGACTTGATCCGGCTTCGTCCCGCCATTTTCGTCTTCCCTTTAATAACGAGAATCCCGTCGTTCGATCGAGTGGCGACCGTGGTCTTAGTGATAGCGAACTATACGCCGGTGTAACTTCGTATCCCAGACCTAAACGGCCTACTAAGTACACCAATACGGAAGCGCGTTGCGCCGCTCTTAAAGAGGAATTTTCGCGCTACCGTCGACGGCAACTCGATCTGGAAGATGGCAGCGACGAACTGGAGAGCGCTTGCTAACCATCGCCGCCGCCTTGCCTTCCCGAACGGACTCCTCACTCGAATTAAAAAAAAATAAAATGTAAGCGAGCGAATTGTTCTTCGCGTTTCATCGATAAACCAAACGCGTATTTTTATCGTCTCGAAATCCAAGACGCGTAATCCTTTTTCGAGAAATATTAGGACCCTTCGACCGGAAGTTAAAAATTCCTCTCCATCCTCTCTATATATCGCGGTTGTGGTTTGTTCCGGCGCCTCAAAAATTTATTCTCGACCGTCGCGGTTCCTATATAATCTTAAACCTCCGAAACATAAAAGCCCCTTATACAACTAATCAGTTTCCGTTTTCCGTTCGCGCGTGGCGTTGACTTTGATTTCGTAAAAACATTAACGAATTGAGTCTTCTCCGTGACGCTCCTCATTTATTCTTCGACGAACCACGCGATTATTGTCTCCGATAACGAACCGGTAGTTTCGTCAATCGTTTCTTCCGCCTCTTCTTCGCCCGGTATAAAAATAAAAAAAGGTATTAAACAGGAAACGCAAACCGCTAAACCTCTGTTAAAGGGAAACACAGCCGCCATATATTGCTCTCTTTCTATCTCTCTCGTATAATCGAATATCCACAGTTTCCCCAACCAACCGGCTTAAATTTTTAGTTAAAATCCACCGTGTAGCGAATATCTCTCTGTCAAGGATGAGAAACCGCGTGCTATAATGCTTCTGGTTAATTTTTCAAACCCCTACAGCTTCCTCAACCCAAAGCACTGATTCCCTTCATAGATAAAAGCGAAAACGTGGCTCCGATTTTCTCTCTAAAACCGTATCCCTATCCCAACTCCAAACTGATCCACAAAACCCCTCCGAAAAATAAAAAAAAATAAATCTCTTCACGCGCAACACACGTTCATATCAGTCTCAAGCTAATAAAAGAAGCTCAATTCATTTTCTATCTAATGATATAAAAAAATTTGAAAAAAAAAAACGTTTTCGACTCTTAAAAAAGTTATATTATAAAAAAAACGAAATTTAGCGACATTGGGACGCATTAATATATATGTTCACCGAAACAAGTACAACCCGTTTTTCTTATAGAATGTCAAATTTTAGATGTATTAATACAAACAAACGTGAAAAAAAAAATGCTTTTTTTTCTGTTTTCTATGATGGGGGTAAATATATAAATATATATAAAAATATCCGTAGAACTTTATAGAATCTCATTAAACCAAAAAAAAAACTGTGGTTCACTTCTAATTGAGTTTTTCAAAATTAAAGAGAGAAAAAAAAATGCGCGGCGGAAAATTGTGGTTCTCTATAAATTCAAATGGAGAAGAGGCAAAAAAAAAAACTAATGAGAGGGTAACTAATTAAAATAAAAACTTTAAATAAAAAAGCGAATAAAGCTCTCTGTTTTATATATACACTAAGTTTTTAGAAGTTTTTTCGTTTAGGAATATAAAGGTGTGTTATACGTTTCATTTTGCCTCGATCGTGAAAAATAATTAAAAATAATAAAATGGCGGATACAACAACAAACAGAGATAACAAATAAAAATAAAAAAAGGATCGTTCATTTTTTAACCGTTTTACTCCAAAAATTCTTTGTCTATGTAGCATGTGACTCCTTCAAAAATGGTCACTGCTTTTTTTCCAGTGCCAAAAACATAAAAAAAAGCGTAAATTTATCCGGAAACGGGCCTAGAAATAACGTTAGGCCTAAAAAATGGTGTCAAGATTACTATTAATTGAATACATAATTAATTAATTAAGAAAAACAAACTAATAAACACCTTGTATCTAAAAGCAAACAAGAAAACAAACAGTCTTTCGCGGGACCTTTGTGTAAACTAATTTACAGAAGAAAAAAAATATCGAAAAAGTGACCGTCAAATTCCAAAACCAAAAAAAAAAAAAAATAACCACAAAATAATTAACAATACGGTATATACATAAATATATATATATATATAAACAAATCAGTTTCTTTCTTCAAGAGTGCTTCTTCAAAAAAACAGAAATACAAAACAAACAAAAATACTCCCTGGTTTTCCCCCAAAACACGTAATATAGCGAAAGGGAGCCTTAGTAAATATAAAACTGCATTTCAACGGTATTATAGAAAAATTTCACGTTGAATAAAATTAGGTGTAATACATTTAAAGAAAAAAACAAATAATTTGTGGCGAGAAGAGAAAATAAATAACAACAAGAAAAACAAACAGTGATGTGGAGCAATAACTAAGTGTTGCTCAACCCTAATACGGATTTAAAAATAAAAAAATAAAAAAATATATATATAAAAATGGTAAATTCAAATTTAAATTGTTTTTTCATTCGAAAAAATTGGATTGAAATTAAAATAAAAATGACTGATGAATTAGGAAGAGTGAAAAACAAAAAAAAAAAAAGATTAAGATTTAAAAAAAAAATATACAAATTAAAAAAAAAACAAACGTAAATTTAAAATCGGGTTGATCGACTTCATGCTCATGTTAATCATCTGATAGATTTATTTTGCGAGTAGTTCGTAATCAAAGCGGTAATATTTGAATGAAGATGGATTGAAGAAACTAAGAAACCAAAATATGCATTAAATTCCTCTCCAAAAGAAAAAATAAATAAAGAAGTAAACATTCGGATGAAAATATTAATTAATTAATTAAAAAAATAATTAACACCTTCTCCCCGCCAAAAAGAAAAAAAAAAATATTGATATACCTCGTTTTGTAATTTATTTTTAATTTGCTCCTTTTCGTTTTGTTAATGTATATTTTATACAATCGGTTTAAAAAACTTTTTAACTAGAAACGAAGTGTACCAAGTGTTTTAACATAATTCAAAATTAATGTATGGTAGAAAATCGAGTTTTACATTCCATTTTTAAAATTAATATTGATAAATGTAATTTTATAAGTAATTTGTTATAATTGTTTGTTCCGTTTTGTTGAGTTTTTTTATTGACCTTATTTTGTATATATATTTTTTTATTCCATTTTAATCTTTTTTTTCAAAGTAGACTATAGGAGTTTGAAATTGAAAAAAAAAGAAAAATTCAAAAAGTGGTTTAGTACAAATATTTTTTTTTTTTTAAATTTCTAAAATACCGGTAGAAAAAAGATAACAATTATTTTGTTGAAACCAAAACGAATTATGGATGTTTTTTCGAGACTTAAGAATATCAACTTTTTATACAAATATATTTATTTTAACAACGGGTCTGTACACCGGTATTCTACGTATATTTATCTACTTCAATATTTCGTTGTTTTTGACAAATTTTTTTTGTTTTTTGTTAATTTCAAATCAAATCAAAGGGGAGAAGGCGATTTATGTATTTTATTTTGCTAAATTGGTTTTTTTCAAAAATAAAAAAAAAAATAAAATTATCCCTTCCCAGAAAAAAAAATGAAAATTGCTAAAAAAAAAATTAGGAGAATCTATATATAACGATGCCTGGTTCGAATGTATACTTGAAAGTTTAAAAAAAAAAATTATACTTGAGAGTTTTTCCAAAAACAATTATGGTTGGCGGCGTTGGTAAAAAAAATTTTTATTAGTGCCAGGACACGCAAAAAATAACACGTAAAAGAAATAAAAAAAAAAACACCGAAGATTTTTTTTCTAGCGGGGAAAACTCTTCGCCAATTTTATCGTAAAATTAAAAAGAACAATCAAAGATTCAAAGTTACGTGCATAGATATATAACGAGTTGTTTCTTCGTTTAATTTCGGATTTAAGAAAAGATCAAGAAAAAAAATATAAAAAAAAACCTCTAAAAATCTTTTTTAGGTTGTTTTAACGAGTCTGAACAGTTGTTAATTTAAAAAAGTCGTTTTTGAGTCCTTAAAAATCTTGTACAGAAACTACTATTGTTATATTGGCAAACGAATGCAAATAAAAAACCTGATCACTTTGAATAATTAATTTCTTTTTGTTTCGTTTCTATAGCGTTGCATAGGGAAGCCAACATCCAGGATGAAACTTTAGCATTGAATTCCCATAGAACGCCTGTAGAAATGTTTTTCCCGCTTTACATCAGTGTTCAAGGAGTAGACTAACCTATAATATAGAGTAATGGCAGCCCTCTGCCTTCGACTGTATTAATGTCTATGTGGAAATAACATGGGGTGCCATTAGTCTATAAGCCTAAGTCCTCGATCTTGCGCATGCGTCGTTATACGCGAACGTCGGGAAGGAAAATATACAAGGAGCATGCGTGATAGGCGGCCATATTTGTCTCGCTTTGTTGTCAATGAAAAGGGGCTCCCGTCTAAATTTAACACTAATTTTAACCCATTTCTTAGCGAATTCAACTAATTGGGTGAGTCTTATTTAATTTTTATTCATTAATATGTAGAAACAAATACAAATATCGTGGAAATAACTTCCGCTTGAAGATTCCCCTTTGTCCTTGCCGAGTTCATTATATTTGTAAGGGTGGAAGGCACCTACCATTTTTTATGGGGAAGGAAGGTAGTTGGGAACGTAACGTTACAGATGTTTTTACAAATGTCAAAAACAAACCGGACTGTTGTTGTACTTTAATATTCACTATTATATTTTTTAATTCTATTCAATAAAGGCGTTGGTAGGCTTATTTTTATTTTAGGCTTAACAATTGGTTAGGCAGCTTAGGTTTAATTGGGACGCGTACTATTTTATGGGCTAAGTATAAGTAGGCCTATGGCCTTCATCATCCATCTAAGTTAATAAGGTCAGGTCATTTTTTTGTCTTTTGAAATTAGGCCTATTACGTAAACGATCTTCAGTAATAGTAATCAATGTGATTGACGTACGTTTATACTGATTATAGTTTACAATGAATACACCAAAATAACTACTTTTATCGTGAAATGTCTAATTTGCCTGAACCATCGAGCCCCCAGTCTCCCACACATAGTAGATGGTCTAACCAAAATGTAGTTTACCATCATGTAAGTACTTAAACGCAATTTGAACCCCAACTAGTCTTATTCCAATCACAATTTAACAATTCATATCAGGTGGAGTTTGTTAGTGACAGCTCTGGTCGACCTCAATCGGGTTACAGCCCTGAGGAAGATCACGAGCATAGAGATGGACAGAGAGAGGAGCCCCATGAAACTAAATACGTTATCACTGAACATCCCTCAGAGCAACACGCTTCAATGGCATATCATCAAAGTTCACCTCCTAGTTACGTTATGGCAGAATCGAGTAATGCCTCTGATAATTACAGACAGGTATGTAGTCACGTTTTAAAGGAGAACCGTCACCAGAAAAAATTTGTTTAAAAACCATGAAAATATTTAGAGGACACCAAAAAATGGTTAATCTCCAATTTTCATCAGAATACGATAAAAATTTAATTAGGTAATTAACAACGAAAGATACAGTTTCACCCCCCCAAAAAAAGTTTAGTTTAGACCGCCAGAAAGAACCTACGTGTAGCGCCATCTCTTTCGCGTCGAGTTTCATTCCCGGTTTTCCGCTGACTGATCTAATTTCTATCATTCTATGGCGGCGGTCTTGTGGTATTAGGCCTCGGCTAATTTTTTCAATTATCCGTTATCGCTAGTTAATTACCTTTTGATCGAGATTTATTTTGCGATGCCTTACAATAAACGATGCGCGATTCTTGGATGTTCAAGTTGTTTAACAGAAAAAACTAACATAATCCGAAAAATTTCCCTTTACAAATCCTGTAAGCCTTGGCTAGACCCGCCGCGCACTCGCGGGAGCTACGGTCTACCTCCTAGAAATAAGCCGAAGTTACGATCAGCCGGCGTCGATAGTTACACTAAATTCCCTAGAGAGGCGCTGCACGTAGGTTAAACCTAGAATCTTTAAAATCTGAGCGGCTATCCTATACAATTTGAACTTTTTGTAATAACATTTTAAATAAATTTTTAATAATTAAATCCTTTAAGAGGGATAATATTTGATATAAAATCTATCACCCTGTACAGAAAACACGAATATTTTGATTCTGTTGACGGTGGTCCTTTAATTCAACCTTTCCTCTAACTTAATAAGAGCAAAAATTTCGTTAAAGATGGCTATACATTCTTACAATGGAGTTGATAGTGAGGCTGTTGCTAGTGGTTATTGCCAGTCTCCGGATAACAGTATGCGCCACTATAGTTTGAGGCAGGATAGTCACGCTAGCAGTAATTCTCCGGTTTCGTTAATAACACAAGTAAAGTATTTTTAATGACCATTAAAGGTAAAGGGTTTGAACGATATTAATATCGAGTTTTCAGGGTGCAGTTTCTCGCACACATTCACCAGCTTCATCTTCTCCACCTGATTCTGTGGCTCCTCACTCTTCAGTTTTGATCTCATCTCTGCAGAATGACGTCATGGATTCCCAAGAGATGGATGATGTTGGAATGGGTTCTTCCAGCTCCTTAGATAATCACCTGATTCTACATCCTTCGAGTTCTCATTTAGGAGGAATACCCATTGTTTTAGATCGTAATAGCTTAGCCACCTACATTGCCTCAGTTTCTCGTTCCGATCCCACCTTGGCTGGGTTAGACGCCAGTCTTCTTCATAGTCATAGACAATCTATTCCAGTGAGTGGAAGATGAAACGTTTGCTGCCATTTGTGACATTGAAACTAATTCAATGATGTTTGTCACTTAGATGCCTAGTCACCTTAATCTTTCTCAACGTAACTCTAACCTTCTTAGTGGTGGAGATCAGTCTCAGTTTCTCAGTAATGATACCAAAGCGGCCCTGAACCTAGCTCACTCCCTTCTTTCTCCTATCTTATCGCAACGAGATCTTCTATCACCATTAGTTACCTCGGCCCCTAGTACTTCCTCCGTTGTCACAAACAACATGCACAACATTCAACAGCAACAACAACAATCCCAAACGCAACAGGGGCAATCTCATCACAGTCATCATCAACCCCAATCCAGCCTCGTTTCTTCTTTCCCCATTCATCATAAACATATGTTGGCTCAAAAATACGCCGCCGAGTTGGAAGAAGGTCCTTCACCCGGAACTTCTTCTGATAACGATCAATCTCTTAGAGAGTCTCATCTTAGAAACATTGGTCATCGTCATCAAAGTCTTAGGGATCCCATTTTACAAGTGGTTCAAGATGATAATGATCTACGACAGCAACAAGAACAACAACAACAACAACACGAAGTTGAAATGGATTCTCACAGAGCTACTCCTTTTTCCGTGGCTTCGTCTTCGAATAATTTGATGGGTGCTGTCTCAATGTACATGGAACATCATGAAATGGTTGGAGTCTCTTCCGGGATTCCAACAAGTTGTACGCAAACTTTACCTATGGATGTTTATGGTTTGGAAAGAGGGGTAGCCCTTGTTAGCAGTACTCGAGATGGCCCTGATGATCTTATGGATGTAAATGATAAACGTGTTTTCGCGTGTATGAAAGATTTCTTATAAAAATAAAACTACTTTTCCTTAGCCATGCTTTTCCCAACAAGACGTTCAAAGATACAACTCTCCAATTCATAATCATAATCATCATCATCATCATCAAAACCCAGGAACTCCCGTTCATAGTTACGTTTCTTCAACCGAAGACTTACTCCCACAATCTATGAGTCGTAATCGCATCCACTTGGAACCTAAACTACACGGACAAGAGGAAGGAGTTGATAGCTCTGATAATTATCGACATCACGTTGATAACTCCGAGGAACTTCTTCATTCCACAACACAAGGGTTCATCAACAGTATCGAAGATTTGGAATCTCCCGAAGATGGTGCAAGTAGCACAGTGTTATCATCGCATTCTCAAATGGATTCCAGTCATGGAATGGTAGCTGGTAGTAGTGGCCATTTGATGTCTAACGCGCAGAGTTAGTTTCATATTAATGTATTATTTTTTGAATAAATGCGTGTTTTACGTTGTTTTTACGTTTTATTAGTGGAACACTCTGAAACCCTGGAAGATATACAATGTTGCGGCGTTGTTAGCAGCGCCTCACACCCTGATTCTGAAAGTATGCCAGAGGAGATAGAAATAATAGACGAGATGAAAATGGAGTTGGTAGCCATGCCGGGATCTTCTCAACAAAATGAAGATTCAAGACCCAGGAGAGATTTAAGAACTGGACGAACGTGTAATTTCAATTTTCCTTAATACTTCTTTTTTCTTTTTCTTATGAAAAAGATTACAAATTCATTTTTTCAAAATTGTTCAATAAGGGTGTGAAGATTGTGGCCAATTTTATGAAAAAGAATGTCCGCGACATCGAATACAGTTGATCTTTGATAAGCCAGTTCTTAGTAGAGCTTGGGCTAGTTTGCCAGCAACATACCTTTATGTTAACAAAATTGCTATCAGAGAAGAAGATGGAGAGCCCAGTTAGTGTTAAATCACTGTGTCTGAAAGAAACTTCTATTAATAAAAATGTACGCTCCCTTTTAGTTTATGGAGTTTTTGCCAAGAAAACTATACCTAAGAGAACTCAGTTTGGTCCAATTGAAGGTGCTTTAGTTAGAAGAATGGAAAAAGGGAAGGATGAATTCTTTCTAGTGGTAATTATCAACTTAATTGTTGTTAATTTTAAGTTCTAGGCCTAGTTAATTTGTTTGAAATTATCCTTTAGATTGATCAAGATGGAGAATCTTTTGTGTGTTTGGATACTTCGGATGAGAGTACTAGCAACTGGATGAGATTTGTTCGTCCAGCAGAAACATTCAAGGAACAAAATTTGATTCTGGTTCAACAAGGACAGCAACTCTTCTTCAATACCACCAAACCCATCAACCCCAAAACGGAACTTAGAGTCTGGTATTCGCAGGCTTATTCCGAAAAATGGAATTTAACAGTACTTGAACCTGATGGAGAAGAAAGAAAAGCTTTGGAGGAAAGGGATAACAGTTGGCCTTGCTTCGAATGTAACAAACGCTTTTCAACTTCGGTGGATCTTCAGAAACATTTAAATCAGCATGATGAAGAGGAAGAATCTGAAGATGGAAAAGCAAAATTAAAAGCTCGAGCTAAAAGTTTAAAGTTGGCCAAGGAAACTAAAGTTAAACCAACGCCTAAAGTAAATATGCTTCGTTTTAAACTTCATTTACTTTACTTTGTTTTAAACTTCATTTACTTTACTTTGTTTTAAACTTCATTTACTTTGCTTTGTTTTAAACTTCATTTACTTTGCTTTGTTTTAAACTTCATTTACTTTACTTTGTTTTACACTTTATTTACTTTACTTTGCTTTGTTTTAAACTTCATTTACTTTACTTTGCTTTGTTTTAAACTTCATTTACTTTTCTTTGCTTTGTTTTAAACTTCATTTACTTTACTTAATTTTTTTATCATTCCAGAGCGCTATTGAAGTTTTGAATGACGCGACACAAGCTGCGTTGGCGCGTAAATCTAAACCAAAACCAATCAATTTAGAAGTACGTATTGTCTTGGTATTTCCCCCCCCCCCCCTCTTTCTGTGGTTCTGGTTTAACACTTTCTATTCCCTCTCCTTTATTCCTGGGGCTAAATACTTTCGTTTCCTTATTTAATCATTAAGGAAGAGGAATCCTCAACCGAAATTAATGACTACACGGAAAATTCCAATTCCAATTCCTCTAACTCTAAAATTACGCGTAATAAAATCCTTAAACCTAATAAGGTATTACATTAAATGGGTTTCTTCCTAGCTTCTTTGAAAACCCTCTTAAAGGGAGGGTGAAGTAGAAAATCAAGTGATTTTTTTATTGATTCTTCTACTAATTATAAGACCAGTCTGCATAGTCAAACATTCAGGAAATACCAACTCCGAATGATTTTAAAATTCAAATTAGGTTCAGATTTTAAGGATAATTTTAAAGAAGGTCCTCCGACCAATCGCGTAACGCCTTGCCTTTTTATTAACAAAATTCTCGTGGCACGCTCTGTGTCTCGCGCCACGATTGTCACGTCGCGCGCGAATTTTATCAAATCTCGAGATAAATTTCATTCAACGCGGAACGTGCCACGAGAATTTTGTTAATAAAAAGGCAGGGCGTTACGCGATTGGTCGGAGGACCTTCTTTAAAATTATCCTTAAAATCTGAACCTAATTTGAATTTTAAAATCATTCGGAATTGGTATTTCCTGAATGTTTCACTATGCAGACTGGTCTTATAATTAGTAGAAGAATCGATAAAAAATCACTTGATTTTCTACTTCACCCTCCCTTTAAGCTTATCAAATTCAATGTTAATTATGACCCCCCCCCCTCCCTTTTACGTAATAGAGTGACTTGTCGCCTCCAAAAGAAGTATTTACTTGCGAGATATGCGCGAAAACTTTCCCCAGAAATTACAGTCTTCAACGTCACTTAATTCTACATTCTGGCGAGAAAAAATACAAGTGTCCCATCTGTAATATGGAATTTAGTCACGTTTATAATCGAAATAGACACGTACGTCGACACCGGCAAAGAGGGGAGAATGACAATGTGCAAAAAACAAAGTTGAAGAAAAAGAAACCAATTGTTTCTTGGAATTGTACCCAATGCAAATTAAGATTTAACGGAGCCATTATTATGCATCTTCACGCACTTTCTCATAAAACTGAAGATATTGGAGGTCTCCTTGGTGAAGAGGACTCCAAAACGCAGTCCAGTGTTAATGAAGAGAATATGGCGTCGCCCGAACCTCCCGCTTCTTGTACTAATGTTTATAAATGTCCCGAATGCGCGAATGTAAGAGATAAAAGAAATAATTAGGAAGTACTTATTAATTAAACTAACTCTTTTTAACAGGAATACACCAACAAAAGGCAATTAGTAGAACACGCGGGAAGTCACGGCATACCTAGAACAAAAGCTTTGACAACATTTCGAGGTGTTAGGGCAACATCGAGTTGTCCCCTTAAACCCTATAAATGCAATTTGTGTTATAAATCTTTCGCTACCGACGAACGATTGATTCGTCATTATATGGTGCACGGTAGCGAAGATACGAAACCTTTGCAGTGTAACATTTGTTCCAAGAGATTCCTTAATAATTCCGCTTTGGCTTGTCACATTAAAGTACATAGTGATGAAAAGAAGTTTTACGAGTGCCCAATTTGTAAAGATGGATTCCATCAGATTATCACGTTGAAAGAACATGTTCATAGCCATTGTAAGGATGGCATTTATACTTGTCCTCATTGCCAAAAAGTAAGGCGGGAAGGCGACTTTAAAAGAATTACAAGAGCCAGATATTTATAAACTATTAAACTTGTTTGACTTAACAGCCTTTTGAAGAATACAACCAAATTAGGAAACACATTCGAGCATTTCATTCCGATAGAAGATATCCATGTCCACTTTGTGAAAAACAATTTCCGAGACCTGACAAACTAAAATTGCATATGTTGAGACATTCTGATCATCGTGAATTTCTATGTTCGGATTGTGGCAAGCAATTTAAACGAAAGGATAAGTTAAAAGAACATATGAAAAGAATGCACGGACCTCAAAAAGAACCCAAAGTTGTCACTAGGCCTCATAAACCAGTTTCCTCCAAAAAATTCATTCCCAAAGTAAATAAAATGAACATTCAATTTTAATCCCAACTATTTTTCTAAGAAAATAACGCATCTTTAAGGTTTCTCCGACTGATTACCATCGTTTTATCTACAAATGCCACTCGTGTCTGCTTGGTTTTAAGAGAAGGGGAATGTTAGTTAATCATTTGGCTAAAAGACACCCCGATATTCGCCCTGATTCGGTGCCCGAGTTAAATTTGCCCATTCTTAAAACAACGCGCGATTATTACTGTCAATATTGCGAAAAGATTTACAAGTCAAGTTCAAAGAGGAAATCGCATATATTAAGAAACCATCCTGGTGCGGAATTACCCATGAGCAATAGAAGAAAGGCAAGCAAGGTTTAAATGATTTCCTTTAATGGAATTTAATAACTTTTATAGGTTTTTTTTTTTGTAACATTATACCCCTAATTTCGCTTTAATCAAAATAAAGTTAGGGGTGTGCGAGCCCTGAATTTTCAGTTTCGAGCCGAGCTCGAGCCTTGAAAAATTTTTCTTATCGAGCTTCGAGCCGAGCTTTGATTTTCTTATCGAGCTTCGAGCCGAGCTTTGATTTTCTTATCGAGCTCTCGAGCTTTAACGTTTAGTCAAAAATCGGGTTTCGAGCCTTATCGAGCTTTCAAGTTAATGAAAAATCGGATTTCGAGCCTTAAAAATGTTCTTCTCTTTAGATAAGGCGACTTTTGATTATTCTAGCTTGTTTCAGAAGGAACTCATTGCCTTTATTCTTGCTAAGACAGAATCACGAAAATAAATAAAAACAAGTATCAAACAGCCTTTAGTTTTTACAAAACTAAAGACTGTTTGATACTTGTTTTCGGCGGGAAAAATGGCGCCAATTTCCTCCAACAACGCGGCTAACGTTGGATGATGAAATAATTTCTTTGTTTTTAATCATGTTCATCATGCATGCTACGAACAGAACATGAACCTTCTATATTATGCTACGAATAACTCAAACTATAAGAGCCAATCAAAAGTCGTCTTATATATCGGACCTGGTTCTGTGTCACACCATTTCAAAAGCCAATAAGAATTAAGCTTAGATAAACCCCTGCGCAGATCGAAAAAGTAGGATTTCACGCAATCAGGGTTTTTGATAGATGGTTGGGAACTCAATTTTGGCTATCGAGCTTTGGGTCAAGGCTCGAAAACTTCTCGAGCTTTTCAAAAATCGCTTATCGAGCTTCGAGCCGAGTACTCGGCTCGAAGCTCGATCGAGTACTCGAACCTTTTCGAGTACTCGCACATGCCTAAATAAAGTACGATAAGGAATTATTTATTCCGGGTTTTTAGGGTGGAGTTCCCGAAGTACCTGGCATACCAAACCCTACATTCTCTCAAACAGTTGGAAGCGTAACTACGCATCCCCATCATTGCAATTGGTGTCATAAGCAATACGCCAGTAAAGCAAAGTTGTTGCAACATCAAAGGAAGAAGCATATGGACTTGCTGATGCAAAATAAGAATTTTGCAAAGAATAATGAAGAAAAGGAAAGGCAACAGCAACAAAAACCTGTATGTAGAGTGTGTCTCTGTGTGTGTGTGTGTGTGTTTCTTTCTATGTTGTTGTAAACATTTTGGTTTTAGGTTGAAGATCAACAAGAAGAAGCCCAAAATGATGATGATGAATTGAAATTAGGTTCATCATCCCAAATTATGTCGAGTTCTTTACAAAATTCGCAACAACAAGAAGTTTTGGCCCAACTTCCTGTACAAAATCTTTCTAATCGCATTACGGGTCCATTCCTAATTACCCAAACTTTACCCAGTGGGGGTTTAGCATCGGAAGGCACTGTAATCATCAATGGAATTAAGAGAAAAATACATTTTATCGAGAGAGATTCTTTAAATCCAACTATGGTAATTTATTTTTCAATGACGAAACTTACATTTCTAGGGACCATTTCTTTATTAATTTTATAAAATAGATTGCTAGTACCCAAGACAACCTTCCTTCCGCTGATCTTCTTACTCAGGCTATGTCAGCATTGACACATTCTGTGACTGAATTCGCAAATGGAGAGATTGTCACACGCATTAGTACCCAATCAGAAGCTGTTGTTGGTCTAATTCGAGCTTCCGCTCTTCCTGTTAATGATATGGTTGGACATCCCGAGTCGAATATACCGGTGGCATCTTCTAGTAGTTGCAATTCATCTACATCAGTTTCACATCAAGTCATGCAACCATTGACAACCAATGGAAGACCGCAACAAGTTGTGGCTACTGTCATTGACCAATCTGATCCCGAGTCTACAACTTTAGATCCTCATCAATTAAATCAGTTGTTAGCCCAATATCATCAACAACCACTTAGGTAAGTTTTCTTACTTAGATTTAAAGTTCCGTCACGTTTACTTTTGGGAATTCTCTTTCAGTCCTCAATCCTTAGCCACTGCAGTTACCACAAAGACACTAATTATGAGTAACGAGTCAAACTATTCGGATCGATGAGGGCTTTAGTAGTATAATTTGTAATTAATTTAATTTGCCCCCCTCAAAAACACTAATTACAAAGTGTTAAAAAGGGTGCCCCTGGGTTGGCTTTAGGGATATGGGAGAGAGATAGAACTTATTTTGTAAAAGTACAATCGCCCACCGTTATTTGTAGACTACTTCTGTGATATATTTTTGTATTTTGGAAAAAAGAGAAATTTAACCCAAAAAATTAAAGTTCGTGTATTCACCCTTACCTTCCCCCTCCCCCCCCCCCGCGCCCACAAAGTTTTAATTACACCATATTCATATTAATTACGGTATTTTGCATTTTTTAAACGCAAAAAAACTCTTTATATCGAAGGTCATTGTGCCATTTAGGAATAGTAATGTTCGCAAAAAGGTTTTTTTTTTAATGTGTGTGAAGGGGGTCATTTTGTATTCACCAAAGACACGTACTCGTTATATAAATTTTAATTAATTATTCATCATCGTTAGGTAATTTTATATCCCTTAGAAAATTGTGGAATGAGAGGTTTTGGTTGAGAAAGGGCGCGCATTTGGTACAGGGTACTTAAAAAAAATTTGGCTGAATATGTGGTTCATTTTTAGACGGTGAATTTAATTATTAAGTTGAATAGTTTATTTTTTGAATCAGGTATGAAATTTTTTTAGTTTTAAACGTGAATTAATGAATAATGATACTTTTTTAAAAGTTATTTTTGATACCACTTGGGAATGAAATGAATTAGTATAATTTGGAAGATTAATTAAATAATTAACTATAGAGTGAAAGACCTTTCCCGATGTTAATATTGATATAACTATGCATCATGGAATGAAAAATAATTTTTCATACGCTGGCTGGCGAGACAAATTTTATAATATTAAAATTATTGACATTAAATTAATAAGCTTGAAAAATCTTTAAAAATAAATGGGTTTTTTATAAACTGAATAATGTGCTAAAACAAGATGGTCTTAGGATGATATAAGACACAACTTTTGATCAAAGTTTTAGACAAAAAAATAAGAATCTGCCAACTTTAAAATTAAATCATGTAACTTGAAATTTTTTAAAATTAGAGGATTATTCACCAATCTTCTAGAATATTTCCGGTCAATAGAGAAAATTATATTAAGTCCAGTTTAGTTTTTAATTTAAAATATGAAATGAATACGTCACGTGTAAATACTAATAACTAATTTATAATAACAAATAGATAATAGTTTACCCCCCAACTCCGTTTTAAAGGTTTGTATTACCTTCTGAATGAATTTAAAAGGGTTCCTCAAGTGGGTTTCAGCTGCAATAAGCCAGCTTGCCGAAACCCTTTAATCCCATTTATACCGGTAAAAAGTACACATTGGCTTTGTTGTCAAAGGTAGGCAAGACAAACTTTTATATAATTATGTCTAAAAAAATCTTACATCCATCAACACTTTTGTAAGTGTATTGTTTAGAATATAGGGCTCATTTGAAGAGGAGCTATTTTTCTAAAATAAATATTAATTAATTAATTAGACTTGTAAAAATATTATAATAATATCATATTTTGGGGTAATATTTGATAGGATCCTGGTTAATAGAAGTGAAATTAAAAGAATGATGAAGGAAACAACAACATATCAAAGAAATAATTAGTTCAGCTTTGTAATATTAGAAGATTCCATTTTTTATTATTAGTAATTATTAATTACCCCTTTATTCAAAATTCTTTCAACTGGGACCAATAATTTATAATAGTTTTAATTAAATATTCCTGGTTTATGTTTAATTAATTTAGATTATTTTTGGGGGTCACTTATTTGTGCTAAAGAGTTTTTTTATGTCATTGTCGGAATAAATATAAAATTGATATGGTAAAAAAAAAATAATAATAAGCTTTAATATTGTATAATTAATTTAATTTAATTTAATTTAATACGATGATAAATAAGTAATAATTTTTTTCTGCTAATAACTAATTTCAATTAGGCCAATTAATAATTATAATTAATAACCTATAAAATTGTATATATGTTTTGTTTGTTTTGGCACAGGCTTTGTTCTGAAATTGTGATTGGTATCTTAATTAGTTTAATACCATTATTAATTATCTTTAATTAATTAACTTGTGTCCTGCAAAAGATTAATTTTTGGATTATTTCTGTTATTCAAGTTAAACTGTAGTTTGTTTGGGTAGTAAGGAGACGACTTTATATAAATCATCCCTTCTTTGCCTCCAGACTGGAATTTGCTCCCTAATTAAGTTTGATTCTTCTAGATCTGCGTAAATTTAGTTATTATTAATTATTAATTGAATTTAACTGTAATTAATTTTTAAAAAAAATTTACTTAGATCAACGAGGATTAATTTTTCTTCATGATCCGCTTGTGCCAAAATTTTTCCCCATGGATCAACAGCTAGGCTATGTCCATAGGCTATAAAAGAGCCACCTTCTTCACGAGCTGGTGATATGCAAGCCACAAAAACTTGATTATCCACAGCCCTGGCTCGACTCAAAAGTTCCCAGTGAAGCTCTCCCGTTGGTTTGGTGAAGGCACCAGGATAGATCAGAAAATCACAGTTTTCTTTTGATAATAAGAAGAAGAAAAGGTAAGTGAAAGTATGGAAAGATTTCTATGAGGGACAAAGGCTTAAGAATGCCTCCTTCCCCTTTTTCTCAAAATGGCAGAGAATGTTCTGTACTATGTACCCGGCTTTAAAAAAAACATTTCTATGTCATGGAGAGGACAAAGGCTTAAGAATGGCTCCTCCGCTTTTTCTCAAAATGGCGGAGAATGTTCTGTACTATGTACCCGGCTTTAAAAAAATTTCTATGTCATGGAGAGGACAAAGGCTTACGAATGGCTCCTCCCCCTTTTTTTTTCAAAATGGCGGAGAATGTTATGTACTATGTACCCGCTTTAAAAAAAATTTCTATGTCATGGAGAGGACAAAGGCTTACGAATGGCTCCTCCCCTTTTTCTCAAAATGGCGGGAGAATGTTCTGTACTATGTACCCAGCTTTAAAAAAACTTTCTATGTCATGGAGAGGACAAAGGCTTACGAATGGCTCCTCCCCTTTTTTTTTTCAAAATGGCGGAGATTGCTCTGTACTATGTACCAGGCTTTAAAAGACCCCCCCCCCCTTTACTTTCCCCTACATGGGAGAAGAGTTTTTAATACCTTGATGTGCGTAAACGTGAGCTAAGATGGGAAACCTGAGATCATAACAAATTCCAACACCAACTTTTCCATAAGCTGAAAATAAATTTCACATTAAATTCTTGACATTCATGACAAAAACATAGAAATAGGCTTTTAAAATGATGGAGATCTTTTAAGGATGACATACGAGTAACAAATGATCCTAATCTGTTCCCAGCAGTCAATGTTTCTGACTCTTTGAATGTAATTTTGTTTGGAATGTCAACATCAAAAAGATGATTCTAGAAACGCAACGGAAAATATTTGTGGGTTGATTTTGATAAGGATTTGTTTTTCGTAATTAGGTACTTTTCTATATTTCATAAGCATATTTCCATTTGGATCATAAGCAGTGGCAGTATTGTAAAGTTTGCCATTGTCAGACTCGGGGATTGTCCCTCCTAAGAGGTAGACTTTGTTGCTTTTTGCAGCTTCTGCTAAAGCTTTGGTAGTTTCTCCAGGAATACTCTCAGCGTAGTCAGGGAAATATTGATTTCCATATGGACTATTGAAACATTCCTTTGATAAAATTTTTAATATTCATCTTAAAACTAAATTTATGAGGGGGGAGATTATTTTAGAAATATTTTTTACAGGAAGGCAAATAAGTTGAGCCCCATCTTGAGCGGCTTTAGTTATCAGCTGACAAGCCTGAATAATAGGTTAGTTTAGGGGTTTAATCTTAGTTAAAATATAATCTTAAGTTCTTAACAACCTTTTGAATGTTAGCTTGTTTATCTTTGGTAACTGCAAGTTGCAAGAGAGCTAAGCGAAGCTCTAATTAAAAAATACAGGGGATTACTATATTTAGGCCTAGAGTAGTAATTATATAAGATTAATCTTAGACTTACTGGATATCTTTGACATTTTTGAAGAGTTTAATTTTGATTATTAATTAGATATTATTAAACTTCAGTTTACAGACTTTTCGCCTAATAAAAGTGACTGACAGGCTTTCGTTTACTAAGGAGTAAGGAGGAAACCTCTGAGATGCCAGATTGGGCGGGAAAACTGCCAATTGGGCTTGATTCGAAGATCAATTGCGTGGAAGATATGGCTTTGCCATGGCTGCATTTTGGCGGTTTTGAAATATTTTAGCCTTGGTGTGTGTTTTTTGGGCTACTTTGATAATCGGGTTGGCTCTAAAAATCAGTACCATAGACATAAGACATTAAAACTAATTGCTGCTCGTAGTCTCTCGACTGTCTCGTAGACGTAGATACTTCTTTTACGTTACAGAATATTATTTAATTTTTAAAATTTTAATTGTTTTTGACAGTCTGCGAGTAATTTTAATTGAAAACTTTAATGTTACGATGAATTCTTTGGAGAAAACCACCACGAAGCCGGTACCTAAAGATGACATATACGGGGATGACAGGTGGATGTGTATGGTAAGCCTTAGCTTGTAGGCTTAGGTTCATTTTCTGTCAAATCGGAAATCTCCAGTTTTAAATCGTAAAATTTTAAAATTTGAGTTGTAAATATAATATTTCAGCACAAAAGGTTTCTAATTGAGGCGAAAGTCAAAGAACCCGATGTTGTTTTTATCGGTGATTCTGTAGTTGCATTAGCCGCCCATTCAGATGTAACTTTTGTTTATGATTACCCTATTCCCAGTCCATCTTCAAAATTTTGCTAAAAGATGTGTATTTGCATATATAGATCTGGGAAAAATACTTCATTTCGATGCATTGTTTAAATTTTGGAATTAGCGAAGATAAAACCCAGAATGTCCTTTGGAGGATTGAAAATGGTGAATTAGATAACTGTTGCCCAAAGGTTGTAGTTTTGTCAGTTGGTAGTAATAATCACGAAGACAGTGTAGATAATATTGCGGATGGTATTATTGAATGTACCAAAGCAATAGTATCTCACCAGCCAACTGCAACTGTTGTAGTTTTGGTAGGTATCTATTATATTTAGCTTAACTTCTTAATACCACATGCCACATCTCTAATTATTATAATTATCTTTAGAAACTGCTCCCTTGTGGTTTATACCCTAATCCATTAAGAGAAAAATTTGCTAAAGTTAATGACAAGATAGATGCTGAATTAAGCGAAATTTCTTTAGTTCAACTATTAAATGTTGATCCTGGCTTTGTCAATCACGATCAAACAATCAGCCACCATGATTTGTACGATTATTTTCATTTAAGCCGTAATGCCTATGTCAGAGCATTTGAACCATTGGCTGACCTTTTACAAGAGCTTCTTGGTGGAGATCATTCTGAATCGGCTATAGCTAGAGCCTTAGATTAAAAAGACTGTGGTGTAACCATGGATAAAGGATGCGTGTGCGGAAATTTGTTTTCACGCTATAGGATCGGCAACTCCCTATCTCGAACGACAGAATATTCTGTATATACTCTGTTACAACGTCGGTTGTCAGCACGCGCAAAGCTATTTCTCTATGTAACGTAGCTTTGTCAAGAGACAAAAAACTTCAGGATCTTCAGGATTTAAAATATCCGCGAGTTTTTTAGCTCGAGTGCACGGACCTCTAGGCCTTAGTTTCAAATACGTGTGAAATTGCATACAGTCTACTACACGCATTTGAAACTAAGGCCTAGAGGTCCGTGCACTCGAGCTAAAAAACTCTCGGATATTTTAAATCCTAAAGATCCTGAAGTTTTTTGTCTCTTGTCATCACGTACAAAGCTACGTTACATAGAGAAATAGCTTTGCGCGTGCTGACAACCGACGTTGTAACAGAGTGTATACAGAATATTCTGTCGTTCGAGATAGGGAGTTGCCGATCCTGTAGAGTGAAAACAAATTTCCTCACGCGCATCCTTCATCCATGGTGTAACTGTCAAAACTATTAATTTTTGTTTTGTTTTTTTTTACACTAAAATCCTGTAAATATCTTATACTGTAAATATTACCCACAATTCAATTGTTGAGAACCAAAATGGAATAATAATAATAATAATAACCACTAGTTAATCTTTAAATTTATCATCAAGCCCGAGAAAAAGTCAAGCTTGATAATTCTCTTGTTTTTAACTCACAAAAATACAATCAAGGTCTGGTTATTATTATAAAATTTCAGTCGTCCATTAAATAAATGAATAAATAAATAAATAAATATTTAAATAATAAAAAAACAACGCTGTAGGCCTAATGAATGCATTATAAAAGGTGTGGAATATATATAATTTTTATACATGGCTTTGGAAAGAATTTACCCACCCAACCAATCATCACTCTTCAAAATGTTATAGGCCTAACAAAGGAACATTTTTTTTTTGTTCAGTTCAGTTCTCATTCTGAAAGTTCCTTATAGGCTAAAATTCCCTATTCCTTAAAACTATTTTTATGCCTAAAAAGGTCTTCAAAGAAACTTAATTAGGCCTAAAACTAATTGCATTATAAAAAGTGTGGAATATATATAATTTTTATACAAGGCTTTGGAAAGAATTTACCCACCCAACCAACCAATCATCACTCTTCAAAAATGTTATAGGCCTAACAATAGAACATTTTTTGGTTCAGTTCAGTTCTGATTCTGAAAGTTCCTTGTAGGCTAAAAATTCCCTATTTCTTATGCCTAAAAAGGTCTTCAAAGAAACTAAATTAGGCCTAAAACTAATCAAATATATTAAAAAACAAATTGAAATTAGGTTTAACTCATTTTTTTTTATCCATTTCTGTTTCAAAGTTATTTATTGATGTATCCACAGCCAAAGACTTTTGATTATTAAAATTGTGGAATTTCCATGTTTTTTTATTATGATTTATAAATGATTAATATAATCGTAATATGATATGATATATATGGATGGATGTGGGAGAGCGCTTTGCGTCTATGGGGATTGTCTTTTAGCACCATCAATTAGGGCGGGGGAGGAGCGTTTTCCCGCGAATCCCACCATTGGAAAGAAGCCCTTTCCCTTGTCAAAACATCGCCTTGCTTGCGGAAAAGGGCGGCTCAAGGGATAATGGGAATCCAGCCTTCTACATTGATTTCATATATATTAAATTATATATTGTATTGGGCCTTTTTCAAATTTAATCGCGTAACTAACGTAAATAATTAATTAATTACATCGTTCAAACGCGAATGCGATAAAAAAAATTTTATTAAGAATTCTTTTAATTTTTTTCAGGATCGGTTTCATCCCCGACGGTTCTCTTAACAACGTCAGCATGGGTGGGCCCTGATAGTTGTATCACGTGATACTCTGCAGGGCCGAGTAATGACGTCATATTAGAGGAGGAACGCCATTTTTGACGGACTTAAGGTAAGATGTCAATCAAACTAATTTTCATCCCTTTCTTTCCCTAAGAGTTTCAGTGGCGATAGGGATAACGATGTAACGCTTATCGCCATTACTTTCGAGAGATTAATTGAAAATATTAATTGATCGAAAGATTAAAACCATGGAAGTTCGATTGGTAGGCCTATAGAGCTATCTCAGAAGCCATAGTGTGACGTCACCCATGCTATTTTCCCGTAGAACCAAAGCGGTACCAAACATGGCCGCCCACTGTCAAAGCTAAGCCCCTGACGTTTTACCGAGGCACTGACGTCACAACTGAGATAGCTCTATTCTGTCCTGTTTTTTCATTGTTGTCAACTTGTGGGTTTTCCTTCCATTACTACCACGCTTTCCCAAGGGTGCTGGGCCTGTCCCGGACTCCCGGTGTGTAGTAGCGTAGCTTACCCGTAGTTTAGGCCGAGATTTGCCCGCGTAAAATATTATAACCAGTTATAACCACTTATGGGAGATTAATTTTATAGTTAATATGTAAATAAAGCTCTAAAGGAAGCCATTTTATGAAGCCTTTCAAGTTAAATTTTGTTTGAAGCCAATACACATATTATTACAGAGCACACACTCTTAGATTACATGACGCGAGTATGACTGCCTACCATAAAGGGTAATTAATAATTTAAAAACATCTGTAGGAAGTAATAAATAAATGCATTAAGACAATTAAAAAATCATTTGACCATACAGTAGAGTAGAATCCCCAAATCAGTTTTATTCATTTGTATAATTGGATAGCTTTAGAAAATGGTTTTGTTGAAACATAAGCTTGTCATACTAATTAGGTAAGCTTGTGTTGGGTATGTCAACCATTTAAAACAACCACACCCATTATTACAGGCATTGATTTACTTGGCGAGATTTGTTTTGAGGCACTAAATATTTAGATTCAGAAGAAACAGTGTCGCGATTTGAGGGTCTCTACATTAGGGGATTTTATAGAGTAATGGCACCTACTTGCCTTTGACTGTATTAAGCTCTATGGGTATTTAACATGGAGTGCCACTACTCTATTGTAGGTTCTGTTTCGATCATGCAAGAACCATCTCCTGGAAGCCCAGATACTGATTTTCACGACGACGACGAAGAAGAAGAAGATACAAATGAGGTGATGACGCAGTCAGCTGATAAAGACTCCGATGGGCAGGATGAATCTGATATAGTCATGGTGCCAACGGAGTTAAATTCTTTGGATGAGCCCTTAGATCCTCAGACTCAAGCGAGATTTGAGTCCGATAAAAGAGCAGTTTACAAGTAAGTAGACTTTAAATAAATTTGAAGACTTTAATTTTAGTAATAATGTACTAATGGTTTAATTTTAATTTTAATTTTAGGCATCCATTATTTCCATTACTGGCACTTCTCTTTGAAAAATGTGAGTACGCTACTCAGTGTGCTGAAATGTCTTCGTCAGAAAGCTTTAATCAAGACATTCAAGCCTTTGTTCAACATCAAGAAAGAGATGGGAAACCCATATTCAGTGACGATCCTGATGTAGATGGATTGGTAAGTTGACAGACTTTCACATTTTTGGTAGCACTAGTTGAAATTCTAATAGTCTGCTAAGTTTTGGCCAAGGCTTAAGGCGCTAGTTGAAATTTTAATAGTCTGCTAAGTTTTGGCCAAGGCTTAAGGCGCTAGTTGAAGCTCTAATAGTAGTCTGCTAAGTTTTGGCCAAGGCTTAAGGCGCTAGTTGAAGCTCTAATAGTAGTCTGCTAAGTTTTGGCCAAGGCTTAAGGCGCTAGTTGAAGCTCTAATAGTAGTCTGCTAAGTTTTGGCCAAGGCTTAAGGCGCTAGTTGAAGCTCTAATAGTAGTCTGCTAAGTTTTGGCCAAGGCTTAAGAAAGGTTGCGTATTTCAATTTCATTAGATGGTTAAAGCTATTCAAGTATTGAGAATCCATCTCTTGGAGTTGGAAAAAGTTCAAGAGCTTTGTAAAGACTTCTGTAATCGTTACATCACTTGTTTAAAAAACAAGATGCAAAGTGAAAATCTCTTGAGAACGGAATACCCTGGGATTCCTTCTAATGGAGATCCTTGTTCATCTCCATCTTCTAATAGCTCAAGCCCTCATTCCTTTTCGCCAGGAATGAATAGCAACAGTAATGGAAGCATTTCTCAGGTAAAAGAAATTATTAATTTAGTTAGGCTTAACAAGAATCAAAACTAATTCTTAATTATTGTTTTTTTTTCTTTTCAGGGAGGTGATAGCAACACTGGGAATAGTTTTGTTAATATTCAGCCTAGAACTACTCAAAGCCCTGTCAATTCAGTTTCCATGGCAACAGTGGGGCCTAATCAAATTGTCTCTGGATGCAAAGTTTATCAAATGGTTCAAACGCCCCAGGGAATAGTGGCTCAGCCTATACAGGTAAGCTTAATTGTTGTAATCATTTTGTTTTTATTTATTAATATAGATGTAATGTAGAAACGTGGGTTATGATTTAATTGAATTTTCCTTTTCTCTGACAAGGCTTAGGGTTTTTGACTAATTAAAATTCTTGGCACATTTCCCTCCACAATCACTCAAGCTTAAAAACAATTTTGATAAAATTCATTTGTCCTCTTGCGTCAGCGTTTTTAATTAATTAACTTTCCTTATTGGTGCCATTATCCATCCTTGGTCATACTTGTTTTCTGAGTTTGAATTTTAAGCGTAAGTTTGAATTATGGACGTTTTGTGACGTCATAGTGTCTCCCTACTATTATTGGCTATTAAAAAACGAATTTACTGACATCTATCATAATCCGGGAGAAGCTATGACAATGGTCACCATAGTGAATGTCTGACTATTACCGTTTTCATGACAATGTGATGT
Organism: Phalangium opilio; assembly: GCF_054372755.1. Classification (NCBI taxonomy): domain Eukaryota; kingdom Metazoa; phylum Arthropoda; class Arachnida; order Opiliones; family Phalangiidae; genus Phalangium; species Phalangium opilio. The sequence continues at coordinate 11,566,037 of NW_028324182.1, forward strand.
TGTTGGGAGAATCTATGTTAATCATAGTTAATTACTAAAGAAGCTATTAAAATAATTAGAAATATAGAATTAATATGTAATTCCATTCGTGTACAAGAGTTTATTTGACGTTTACCAATTGTTGTACTGTTTTTATTAGGATCCTTTGAATGAATACAAAAGTAGATAGGGGGGAAAGTAAAGCACTTGGAAGATCCCCGCGCCATGAAAACCTAGAAACCCTCTTTCCTCTCTCTCACAGTTCCTACCCCCTCGCGTAGGAGAGGCATTGCACATTGTCAGTGCCTATTTGCAACCGAAAAATAGTTCTGTAAACAGTTTTAAAAGGACTCCTACTAGCTAAGGCTTAACAAGATTGCATACGGATATAGGGTAAAGCAACATCTGTGAGTGGAAACGTTAAAATTAATAAATGACGATCTTTTTACCACGGACGATACTGGAAGTAGAATTAGAATATTTAACTGTATGAAAGGTAATGGATCCATGAATGAACTGTTATATGATATGATTTGTGATCTTCTTAAGTCAAAACATGAAGAAGATAGTAGTGGTTATTCTGCATTTCTTTTTGCCTGGACTATTAAAGGATAAAAATCAGCGCCCCGAATTTTTAAACGATGTAACACTTGGTTGATTTGAATTTTCCTTTAGAGCAGACAATGTCACCGGCTACTGTCCCGGGGCGCTGCCGTCGCTATGAACTACCTCTCAAAAAAAATCGATAAGGGGTTGGGGTGTTTTCTCGAACGTCATTGGCTAACTCGCATAGGAGGTAAGGGAGAGGAGAGAGAGCTTCTAAACTTAGAGGAAACCCACAGTCAAAGGTGGGGAACCATCCTCGAGCTTTACTTTCCCCCTATCTACTTTTGATGAATATGACCCGTTTCTTCAATGTTAGGTTTAACTCTGCTCTTTGAACTAATGTCGTGACATCTATCGTAATGCGGGAGAAGCGTGGTGGCTCTCTCACCATTACCGTTTTCATTGCAATGTTGCGGATGAAACGTGTTGCAAGGACAATCTAAGTTAATCACAGTTAAATCCTAAAGAAGCTATTAAAATAATTAGAAATATGGAATTAATATGTAATTCCAATCGTGTACTCTAGTTTATTTGTTGTTTGCCACTTGTAGTCGGTTTCATTGCAATGTGGTGCATGCAACGTGTTGTTAGAACAATCCAAGTTAATCACAGTTAAAACTAAAGAAGTTATTAAAATACTTAGAAATATGGAATTAATATGTAATTCCAATTGTGTACTCGAGTTTATTTGACTTTTGCCACTTGTAGTACTTTCTTTATTATGGATCTTGTGAATGAGTGTGTGACTCGTTTCTTCAACGTTAGGCTTAGCTCTGTCCTTTGTTCTAAGGATATGGAAGCCATTTCATACTTATATATATTTATCCGAATCAAATGTTAGTTCATCTTGAACGCGAAGTACAGTTATCCAATCCCTAAGTTTTCTTGATTAGTAATGAAATATTGATTAAGGATATGTCATACACTAAACTTTGTCGATTTTTAGATTAGGGTTAACTCAAGAAACAATTAAAAGAGTATTGATTTACCTGGAAGGTGTTTGTTTCGTTTTAGATTCAAACATCTGGAATACAGCCTCAATTAAGTGCTCATGTTGTACATGGTAGTACGCCATTATCTCAAATAGGGTCCACTGTGCCTCCTCTAGCCTCCAATAACCAGAGGATACAACCAATTGGTACTTGAAGAATATATAGTTTTTTTTTTTTTTTGCCCAAGATGGAGGAAGTGGTTTTATTGACACCTTAAGGGTTTTAACAGCTCCGCGAACTGCTTCATTGTTAGGTAGTGGAGACGAAGATGACGAAGACAATCTTAGTAAAAACAAGAAACAAAAACGAGGGGTTCTGCCAAAACACGCCACGAGTATCATGAAGTCTTGGTTGTTTCAGCATTTAGTGGTAAGTTGTTATATATGGTGACCCAATCCAATGACCATGAACAGGGTTCGTACACGACCTGGAAAAGTCAGGGAAATTGAAAATGGGCCTAAAAGGTCAGGGAAAAGTCAGGGAAATTGAAAATGGGCCTAAAAGGTCAGGGAAATTGAAAATGGGCCTAAAAGGTCAGGGAAATTGAAAATGGGCCTAAAAGGTCAGGGAAATTGAAAATGGGCTTAAAAGGTCAGGGAAAAGTCAGGGAAATTGAAAATAGGCCTACAAAGTCAGGGAAATGTCAGAGAAAAATATATTGGTGGGAAATTGATAGTCTGGATAACAGTATAAGGGTGACCAAAAAAAGTGTTGTCTGAGACTTGAGCAGAGCCCCAAATTCGCGGAGCTCGCTTCGCTCGCTCCGGTTATTTATGATTTACTTATGGTTAAATTTAAACGAATTAATTGACTTATCTTTATAACAATGACAACTCGTGCAAAAATGATTCGAGTGAATTTAGATTGGTTTTCATATATTTACGCCTCGTAAGTTATTACATATGGTCAGGGAAATTTGTGGAATTTAGTCAGGGAAAACCTGGAAAAGTCAGGGAATTTCATTCCAAAATTTTTGTACGAACCCTGATGAAGATAGTGGGGGTCCAGTAATTAAGCAAGTGTCAAGCCCCTTGTTCCTTGACTTCCTTCAATTCTGTTGATAATTTACTCCTTATTTGCATCGAGAAACGTTTTTGACCACTGGTTCTTTGTATTCCCCCTCCTCCCTTTTCCCCTCATGTTAACAGCATCCTTATCCAACGGAAGATGAGAAACGGCAATTGGCCACTCAAACCAATTTAACGCTGTTGCAAGTCAATAACTGGTTCATCAACGCGCGTAGACGAATTTTGCAACCAATGTTGGATTCAAGCAGCAACGAATCTAGCCATAAAGCCAAAAAACCCAAGAATCAGTCGAGTCGTTGCGTCCAAAGGTTTTGGCCCGAATCCATCGCCTCCATTCAACCTCAAGTCCCATCCAGCGCTTCTTCCGCCGCCTCCGTCACCGCCTCGGCTTCCTCCACCACAGCCAACGCCAATGCCTCAACAGCCAAAAAGACCAAACATACCAACGAAAGCGGTGAGTCGATAAACCTTTCATTTCTAAGCATGCCTATTTTTATCCGCGTGTTTTCTGCACGTAATTGCCTGAAATGGGGCTTTTTGAATGCAACTGTTTAGTTCAATATAGAGTGCTGTCAGTTGTGACGTCAGATCCAAGGTTAAACGTCACGAGTTTGCCTTTAGCAATGGGCGGCCATGACAGTTACCGTTTTTTTTCTTTATGGGAAAACAGCATGGGTGACGTCACACCGGCGCTTCTGACAGCACTACATTGATTTGAAATTTGAATTATTATTGCGCAAAAACCAGTTTTATTCCATGCATTTTTGCACGTAATTGCCTGAAATGGGGCTTTTTCAATGCACTTGTTTAGTTCAATATTGATTTGCAATTTGAATTATTATTGTGCAAAAACCAGTTTTATGCATGGTTAAATAGGGTTAATTTTGCAAAAACCCAATATAGTACACGGTTTTGCACTGATTTTATTAACTGCAACATGTTACACACACTTATGAAGTGTTTACACTTGGGTACTACCATTTCTAGCATTTCTTTAGGTAGTTTTGTTTGTGCTTGACTTATATTGTCAAAGTTGCAAATATTTTCATAGTAATTGTGCTACATTGTACTTATTTCGGACGCTTGCGTTTTGGTTGCAAAAATTTTGGTTTGTGGATGACGTTTGCGGGTTGAACTCACTCTCTCTCTCTGTCGCTCTTGAATGACAAAATGTTATGGCACTTTTTTTTTTTTTGGTTGTTTCATTTGAAAGACTTTGTTAGTTTTTGCAAAACTTAGTTGGGCTTTCTTTCTTTCCTGGCTGCTTGCTAAATATTCCAATAAGGTTAAATTACTTAGCTCAGTCTGTCAATGTTATATCCGCAGAGGACAGGTTTATCGACCATTGTAGCTCTGACGGTGCCATACTATTGGACTCAAATTGTAGCCTTAGCCCGGCGAGTACTGATCCTGGTAGCGACGAATCATTGAGCTTCAATGATACCAATAAGTGATGCTGAGTCTGTACTCGTTAAGAAATTCTATCCGTTATGTCTTATCAACTTTTTTCACTATCTTCTAAAAAAACGAAAACACCTCTTAGAACTTTTCTCTTTTTTCCTGATCGATTCTTCTCTAATCTCATTCCTTAATAAATAAAAGTTTTTTAAACTTTGTAAATAATTATGTATTATAAATACATCTCACGGTTTTAGCGAATATTGAATTCCATTTCGTAATTAAACTAAAAACACACACACGCAACCTCATGTTTTTTTTATTTTTTTTTTAAACTAAAGCAAAATTAATCAACGTAAGCAAATCTTTTAGTGGATTTAAAATCTGCAATTAGATTATTAAACTGAGGCGAAACTAGGCCACACTCCCGAATTTTTCAGACTTTTCAAATATTTGAATTTGAAAGAAAATGATGCCTGTACTTAATTAATAAGCAATAATTTTCTTATTTAATTAGCCATATGCCTGATCAGCGCACATGGGCATAGCGGCCAAAATTGGAACTATCATAAGGATGAGCTTAAAGTAGTGGCACTCTATGTTAACTCCCTATAGGGCATAATAATAAGTCAAACCCTCGGAGATGCCATTACTCCATTTTATACGAGCTTAGAGCAGAAAAACGTATTTTATAAATTTTACATCTGTAAAATCTTTTAAAAAACACTTGGAACTTGTATTTCTACTTACTTTCGAGGAAATACCACCGTTTTCTGAAGGTAAGAGTCTTTTTTTATACATTTATTAGTAATAAAAACATTTAAGGCGAGCTAAGCCTTGGTCTTGTAAAACACGGCAGATTAGCGATTCACTCTATGTGCAAATCTGCATTATGGCCATGACCAAGGCTTAGCTCGCCTTAAATGTTTTTATTACTAATAAATGTATAAAAAAAGACTCTTACCTTCAGAAAACGGTGGTATTTCCTCGAACGTAAGTAGAAATACAAGTTCCAAGTGTTTTTTAAAAGATTTTACAGGTGTAAAATTTATAAAATACGTTTTTCCGCTCTTAGCTCGTATAAAATGGAGTAATGGCATCTCCGAGGGTTTGACTTATTATGCCCTATAGGGAGTTAAAATAGAGTGCCACTACTTCAAGCTCATCCTTATGATAGTTCCAATTTTGGCCGCTATGCCCATGTGCGCTGATCAGGCATATGGCTAATTAAATTAGTACACAGTGAGAATGTGTACTTATTTTTCGTACATTAAGCAATAACAATATTCATATCAACGTCTTTCACGATTTTTTGGTACTGAAATGATATATTTAGAGTTTAATCAACTTTATTACGTGGCCGGTTTTGTCCTCAATAAAATATTAATATCAGAACACAGGGACACGTATCTTTTAATAGAAGGAAGGAATAAATTAGCTAGCACGATTGTCCAGTTCTGTTCAGTTCCGATTTCTCCTGAACTTAGGGACCAGAACAAGTGGATTAGAGGTAAAGGTTAAAAAAATTTCGAATTTATTCCTTCCTTTCTATTTTATGATATGATTCCCTGACAAGGCTATAGATATAGAGCAAAATATTACAAAAGTAGGCCAAATTATTGCCAATTTTTTCATCATCACGAAATTCTATATAAAAAATACCTGGTTTTTTTTTTCCTGTTAAACTGAACAGATGATCTTTTTCCAAACTGTGCAATACAGTGATTGTACATTGTATATTATTACATTGTACAAATTAACATAATAAAACCATTTGTTGAACCAATTTTAATTTAGCTTTTCGGGTTAGTTTACTTGTGTCATTTATATCACTGAGAGAGATTGAGAGCGGGGGTCTATTTGCAAACGTTTTCCACATCCAATCATGATTTTTCAATCCAATATTCAAGCCTTTTTAATTTAATCCATAGTGAGGGGTAAAATAATAAACGACGTATTTCGTGACCCTTAACGGTTCTGCGATCTTCATAACCTTTTTTTTTTTAACCTAATGGTTATATACAGCGACTTCCGGTCCCTAACCTGACTTGATTCCATTTGGAAATCGAAACGAAAAAGCGCAACATTTTTTGACGCGACCATGTTATAAAAGCTTTGTACTCAATTTCTTAATGTCGATTAATTATAGCTTCCTGGGAAGTGGTTAAAGAGAACCGCGGGAACCTTTCCTTATAGCTAAGAGAAGAAAAAAATCGCTTCCTCTATAAGGAACCTCTATTTTTTCTTCCTTAATTCTCAGTATTATCACGCTATTTCTTAATCTTGGTAATAAGCCAGGGTTTTTTATTTAGTCTCCTGGTGGTGACATAAAATAAGGGAAGGAACACTTACTTATTTTTCCGTGTGATATTTAGATTTAAAGGCGTTACTGTAAAGGTTCTTTCCGACCCCTTACCAATCTTAACCAAAATAGTCAAACTTGACTCAATGTATCAGTATATTCTTGTATAGTTTTAGAAACGTAGTAACGCTTTTGCGTCTGAATCCATTAGTGGTAAAAGATTTCAATCTTGTATCGCCACTTTTATTACAAGTGGAGTTAAACAATCAAGGTTTGAAAATCAATTATCGTACTCTCAGCGAAGTATCCGTTTCATAACGGTTTATCTTTTGTATTTGGAAATTACTTTTGTCCAAGATTTGGTATTCAGTTCTTATTTTTTTCCAACCCGCATAATTTTCAGTGTCTTTCCGCAACCAAAATAATATATCAACAGGACACTATGACAGTTATTAAGTTTTTTCATGCGTGTAATTTTAAATTATTCCCAGTGGAGTGTAGAATTGTTTGTTTACAAAATGCGAAAATGTTTTGTTTCGTTTCTTTTTTCATTTTCGTCAACTCATTTCAATTTAGAAAACATAATGAGAAAAATCGTAAAATGAGTTGTCTCAAAACAGAACATGTTTTCCGACCTAGCTATATGTTGCGCAATAACCCTATAATGAATAAGTAAGTTTGCTGCTTATTCCGTTGGGCTTACATAGTATCGGTATTGTCCCTTGCGACACAAATTAGACTGCTACTGCGCCGTGTTCGTTGAAATGTTGCTCCGTCAAAGTGGAACGGAATAGAGGCGCGGCGTATTGTGAACATAATCTTACCTTCTAAGTTCACTACGAGAAATGACTCCTATTATAATCAAATATCTTTTCAAACCATACTTACCTAGGGTATGGTATAGGTTTATGGTAGCACTTGTTGCTGAATACTGACATTTATATCTGCAATTTCCCCTTTCGTTCGACCTCACTCACTCCTCGCAAATCGTTAAAATTATATACGTTTTATCTCCATAGTGACGTAACTTCATTCGCGGGGAAAATATAATACAACGTCCCGATCGGTTTCTCGGCTTGGTATTTATTTATTTATTTATTTATTTATTCAGGGTGCGTGTTATCATATTCCTTTATATATCCGTATTATAACAACAACAGCAACATCTACGTAAAACCATTTTTGCATTGTTAAGATTATATAGCACGGTAAGGTCAAACCGAATTTTAAACCCCCTTGTTTGATCAAATGAATGATAAGAAGAACATGAGAAATTCAGGGATTTTTGACTTTTGAATATATGTGTTGTTTTACGGAGTTTTAGAAATTGAACGTAAACGTGTACGGAAGCGTCTAGCGTTTCTGTAGATGTAAGGTAGTTTCAAGGTTGAAGTGAGAAAAATGATTTCGTGTGCTTTACAATTTTCATTTCAAACTAACATTAAAATTGCAAGTTTTTTGAAACTTAACGAAATTAAAGGGATACTCTGGGCTACAATTTTTCTTTTATAATCGAAAGAGCGTATAAAGTAATTAATGTATCAAGTGAAAAATCTCTAGTCCGAAGTATCCCTTTAAAGAAACTAAAGTGCAACGCGTCTAAAATGTTTCTTTTTCGATAAGTATCTTAAAATCGCAAAAATTGCGAACCAATTACGTTCTTTTTATTTTCGTTCATTGTTATTTTTAGGTAACTTTTGTAAACTTCATCTCTTTCCCTATACACTTTTTCAATAGGCCTAACCTAACATAACACGTGTGAGTGAAAAACGTAATCCCTTTTCGCCCTTTAGCAACTACACGCGAGTTTGAATAAAGTTAGGGATAAAGAAGTTTTATTCTTAAGAGTTTGACTTCTGCCTTCTCTTATAGTTTAACTTAGTCTTCGTGTATTTGAATATATATATAGGAAACAAACCTTAAATCGATTTTACTCCTTGGTATAAAGATTAAGATCTCAAACTAGTCTCGGAGCTTTTATCGGCTAGAAGATTCCGAGTAAGGATAATATAAGACTGTGGGGAAACTCTTATATATATTTCGTTATACTGGCCCTTAGAAAAGACGGAAAGCTAGCTACACGGGGTACGGTGTATGTACGCTTTGGTACTCTTGTACCTTGGCTAATCCCTTCTCCCAGGGGTATTTCGAACCTCGTATAATAAGTCATAGCCTTAAGACACTGCAAATTCCCATCAGTTTGTTACGGGAAATGAAATATAAAAGGCATTATTCGTATATGCAAGCCCTCTTTTACTATATACTCTCTTTTGGATGATGCGTATTTTTCGGGGAATTCGACGTATCCTTCGGCTTCTCTTAATGCTATTTATTCTTCCTGCAGCTTATTTTCCAGGGATTCAGATAGATTTTTACCCATCATCCCCTTCACTTTCGAAATAAGTCGTCCCGTTTAACCTTTGACCTAAAATAGCAGTTTCACATGCTTGTCTACTATTTTGAATATGGTCACCTTGTTGAAGTGCCTATAACACGCAGCTAGGATGGTGTAAATATTTTTACTATAGAACGTTCATGATATCGAGTATGGTTTTTGGTTATATCGACCAAACATACAGACTCCGGGGCCATCTTTAATGATGGCGGTGAAATGTTCTTACCGTTTAAGCAATGGAAAGTAGCCGGTTTGCTACGTACTAGAATTACATACATACAAGTTCTTAAATCAGACAGACATTGCTTGGATATCTCATCAACCGTTAAATGAATTCACTTATTGTTAGGCCTGGTAGTAATCTTTCCGGTTATTTGCGTGCTGGGTGCCCGTGAAAAACGGTACTTTTCGATGATCTTACTACAATCTATATACTTTCCCAGAATCGAAGTAGGTTTAATTCCTACCTTTTTGGGGATAATAATGTTTGACTAGCAGTATTTGATTGGTGTTATATCCTTCCATTTACGGTTAATCCTTCGTTATCCCCGTAATTGAATCAAACGGGGCTTTCAATTAGGCTTAACGACGGTAGGCAAAATTGGCCAACTTCATAGTCTTTCTCAATTAACAATGACTATCTCGAAATTTGTAGGTTTCGATTAATTAATTAATATTAGCCATACTGTATAGTTATCTATTTCATAACCCTTTCTCTTACCAGTGATACTTAAAGAGTCGAACCGGAAGTAGATATAATCGAAGTTATTAAATTAGTTTTTGATTTCAAACGAGTTTGATAACTTTGGTTTCATTTTCTCAAATTATAAAGGGTTGGTCTTGTTTTCATATTACGTATAAGGTAAGAGGTCAAAGGTAACCGTAAATATTTAGGTATTATCACGAGTCCCCGATTGAAATTCGCAGTCAAAGATTGACTATGATGTTAGGCCCAAGAAGCTTTGTAGAACGCTCTCGAATGATGTAGAATTTCAGAGTGTTGTTGACGCGTAAGCTATCTACGACAGTTAAATTCTAGAATGGAATTTGCTATATATATAAGCTATTCGCCTGTAAGCTTGAATAACGCGCCATTTGCCTGATACTTAATAATATAACCTCTCAATAATTTACCGTGTTTGTAGTTAACGTTTCAAAACTATAAGGTCTTCGACCCACTCTCATTCTATCCAACACAATTCAGACTCAGTCGCTCACTAAACGCCGCTGTCTCTCTCTATAGGATAGATCTTGTCATAAGTAAATTAACTACCATAAGTCTATGCCTCTTCTTATTGTTATAGTGCTAAAACTCTCAAAATAACAAAATGGTTCTAGAAAAGACCGCATTAGATAATGCAATGGGCGCTAACATAAGTGTTTCCTCAAGTTGGTACTTGGAGACGATAATGTTACTTATGGTTTGTTACACAGTGTGTTGGGACTTCCCTCTTCGAGGCAACGACTGTAAATTTAAATTAAGTTCCAACACCGCGAAATTATAAACGCCTTCCGGCCATTCCCGCCTCTATAACCTGTAATCTAATAGTTTCAAATGCATTGCCAATAACGTGGTCAAATACTCTTGCATTTTAGCCACACAAATTCATCGCGCCGTGACCGTTACAAAGGGCCAAGCTCATTCTCGAGCTATACGTTGTTTTTAAAAGAGATATCGAACCTCTCTGCCGTAATGCGAACGTATCCATAACCGAAACGATATTGTAGATAGGCTTAACGATACTGAAGTCTTTTCTATTGATCAAAGTCAGCCAATTTTGGTCTTCCAATACATCGATGCGACGCTTGATCGCGTTTCTTGTCGGTAATATATTAGGCCAAAAGCGCGTGCCCCTTGTCAATGCAAGAAGCAAGCGGTAGAATGGGGAGAGGGTCTGGGCTTTTAGGTGATTAGAACGATTCTTCTCATGGCCTGCCATACACCGCTCCCTGTACCACCGGGTAAGAAGAGGACTAAGAGGGGCCATCTACAAGTTGTAGAAACCTAATACCCCTTTCACCATTTCCGAGCCGAAGTAACCCTCCAAGAATTGGATAAGTCGCGGCTTGTTTAGAGTTAGAAATTTCGACCCTACTTTGGTTCCGAATTGACCAGAGTAGAGGCAACTACGTCCGAGATAGTCTCAATATAGCGTTTTCGTTATTAAGGTCCTGGTCCGTCCCGAAATTAGATTGACTTTGGCAAATAAGATCACCTACACTAAGTTACCCGTAGGTAATTTTCACCTTGGAAAGATGGATTTTGTCTCTGTAAAACCCGTCTGCCTTGGATGTTTTGGTGCATTCCAAGAGTGTATATCATCATCTGGTATCTTATCGTCTACTGCACATGGCGACGGTTAATAGTTTAAGAGACTCGAAAGGAGATGAACTCCTTCTGTCGATACGAAGTCGGAATATTCTTGTAAACCCTTAGGTACACTTCCGTTAGAACTTAAATAATAATTTAATTCGATATCATACCCTTATTCTAAGAAGATTCCGTAACGTTTCAATAACTTATTGGATCTTCGAATTTCTTTTTTTTATAAAAGCCCCTGGTAGTTGTTTTTCCCCTGAACATTGGTGCTCAGCGGGTGAAACATTTCCACAGGCGCTGGTTGAAAATGCATGGGGTAGTTTTACCCTGTAAGGCAGCTATTTAGTATTACAACCCCAGAATTTAATTTTGTCTCCTAAAATTAATTAATGTTTTTTTCTAATTAAAGCAGAGGGAGATAGGGAAAGTTCAAGGTAGTAGGCAAGTTTGTGAAGTGAAATATTTCATACGCCATGGACTTAATTAAATTTTTTAGAGCAGTTTCTTTTAAGTGCGAAGGTGTTTTTTTGTTTGAAAGGAGGACAGATAATAAAATCGAAATCTTAAGGTATAATGCGTTAAACAAGGCTAAGAAGTTAAGTTGTCGTGACACTCGAGTTTCTCTCGTCCTTCCAGTCCTTTTCCTGAATTAAAATACCTTCTTCATCCTTATTTTTACTGAGTAACTTATAATTTATGCAAAAACTAAAGAAGATATCGTTTCATCTTCAAGCGACTTTTTTTTCTTCCCTCTTTCCCTTTTTGAATTGGTGATGTAACGCTCAAATACACGGTATGAAAAATTAATGTTGCAAGTAGTTTAAATATTTATTTCCATCAGATTAATAATTATATTATAAAAGTCACTTTCATCCTTTTTCTTGGCAAAGCCAAGTTGGGCGCTTTTTTTTCTTCTTACTCTGCAAAGTAAGTTTCGCGTTTTACCTCGATAGACATTCAGTCGATGAATATTGGAGGATTCCGGCTAGCCCCGAGCGGTTAATCTGAAATTCGGACCGAGGGCAAGCCCGAATGGTCGCTTATAGTTGCCCCCAGGTGCGATAAATTTTTGAGGGTCCCTGCATCTAGTCTAGAAGAAATATAAAATACTTTCGCTTAGTTTCTCTAGGATTAATAAAATAATAAAACAGAACTTCCAGTCACTAAAATTGATTAGCAATTTAAAATTTTTTTAAATCCCATATTGCTGTGGTAGACCGACTAAAATTTATGGATACTTCGAATTATTTTTACCCCTGAAAGTAATTTTTCATTAACCCTTAACCAAGGTACACTCGGCTCTAATTTATAATTGAAATTACTTATACATTATAAGCAGTTTTAATACATTTCTATCAAACTTATGTTTAAATAATTAATGCAAAATAAATTTTTAAAAAATGAGCTAATTAGAACTGGAAATAACTAGTCCCAAATTTTGTTAGAATTATAAAGAAAGGTCCCCCAGGTAATGAGATTGAACTTTTAATTTTAAAATAACTTTAATTAGACTCCCGTATAACTATATATAGCCTCGTTTGTTTACCAGGCAGACAGTGTACATTTTCAAATTTTAAATAGTTGTACGTGTAAAAATGGTAAGCTCTTTTTAGAATTTGTGTAGGGAGAACTGTTTATTTTCTGATTATGAAAACAAAAAATCTGAGTGGAAAATAACAACATTTATTTTGATGCTATATAAGCCCTCCTTTGTTCTTATATCAAAAATAAATCGGTAAATAACATTAAAAACTAGACCTCAAAAATATTTCTTTTGAGGAGAAAATTTAAGTTTTCTCTTCATAAAATTGAAACCAAGAGAACAGTGTTTGTTATAGCTATCTAATATCAACTTTGGGTTTTTAAATTCCACCAAAAGTATAAATATACGAATACTCTTGTATATTCTGCTATGGTCTATAAGAATAGCCTAAGTTAAGCGAATCTAAATTGGAAAGAATAGAGAGACTCATCCCTGAATTTTTGGCGGAAACCGCGAAAGCCATACCGAAAAGCTTGCCAGAAAAAAACATTCCGCTATTTTTTGTGGTATCCGGGAAAGAGTCTAGGCTAGGACTTCCCCTGCTAAAGAACCGACTTTTCACTTTCTCGGAGAGTGGTAGCTAGCTACCTTACCACTTATGGAAATGAAGGGGTTGCCGAGTTATATGGTTTGGTATATTATATGGAAAAAGAGCGCGGGAAAAGACCTCGCGGCTGAAACTCCGCACTTGTAACGGTTTGGCGCGTTTTTCTCGCGCCAATCTTAAAACTACGTTATACTTTTACCACACACTCACCAACTTTCCCGCCACTTTTCTACGGAAAAAGAGGAACCCTCCGCAACCAAGGCTTATAATGAAATTACGCGTTCTTTTTAAGCTAGATATCCCTATTGCTAAATGGAGGAGAAATTTAAATTTTTTATCTCCAGTCACTCCTCTCAAAAATTCTCTGATCAGCTAAGACTGGCGAATCTATTCCAGGAATATAAAATTTGTCTGTAACTAACTCTTAACGTAGCTTCACTAAAATGGCGCCATTTATAACTCGTAAAAGTTGGCGGCACTCTTTTAAGTATATTGGGTCTTTCCCGCCTTTTAATACTTAGGCCTTTTGCATCGTGTCCCCCATTTAGCGCGCGCTTTTAACAATTAATAAACTTTTCCATAGAGGAAAAGTTTTACCTTTTTAACCCCTTCAAAGTTATATTTAACATCCAAAGTGTCGCGCGCGGGTATGTCGCTATTTCCTGAAATTAGATTGCAGGCGTGAAAATTAAAAGTACGAATTGATTTTGATCCCTTATTTTTATAGCGATGGATTATCCGGGCGTGTCTCCAATATTATCTTTAAGTATGTCATAGTTGAAAGGACAAAACCTTTTTATTTATTAAATTATTAAATATAAGCTTTCAAGACTTAGTTTAGTTTCGCTACCTTTTATCATCAGTGTTTATTTGAGCGAGGGATTATTTTATTCGGAACCTATCAAGGAATTTTCTTCCAATTTTTTGGTTATTTGCAGAGTGGAAGAGGTTAGACCAACACTTATCTGAAAATCGAGATACAAACGACGAAAGAAATTGGAATGCTGAATTGCAGTGCATACTAAATGCAAAAATTTGAAATAAGCGGATTTTCATTTACAGATAATACAAAATTTAGTATTATCTTTAAGTACTAATTTAGCTGATAATTGATAATTACTTTTCAAATTACGTTTACATTCTCTTACTTTCATAGGTCTGTAGTTTAGTATATAGACTTTTTCCTGAGGAAGAATTGCGATTTCCTGACAAAATAAATGTCTGGTACGCTCTCTTCCACACTGTAATCTGAGAAAGCCGAGTAACTAAGGAATGGAAATAGTTTAAGTAAAGCTCAGAGAAAGGCGGAAAGCGCTCGCCCAATTGGAAGAATATAAACAAACGAGAGAGAGAGAGCGCGCAAAAGGAGATTAATTAATAAGTCCCTTATTTTACCCAAACGGTTATCGCCCGCGCTTTCTAATTTGAGTAATGTCTCGGAGAAAACATTTCAAACCTCTACGGTAACTACGACTTACCTATATACTTCGCTGCTAAATTAGACTGAACCCGAACCTTTCCCCCTTCGCGAGGTTCCGCCCCCCTTTTTGTTCCTTCTATAGTATAACCAATGAGCAAGTGGTAATGTTGACTTTTGTCCTCATATACTCATATATCTCATCTTGAAATGTCAACGCGAACTTATAAATTGACAAGATTTTTTTCTTAGAAGAATATTTCATTATTGATTTTTTTATATGATTATTTTATCAATATAAATCTATAATAATGGACCTTGTTTTTCTATAATGTAACATATGGGTATAATTTAAGGAAACGTTATATTCTCAAATGGTTTATGTCGTTTTTTAGACGATTCTGAAAATTCCTTTGGATCCTACACTATATTTATGTAAAATTTATAATTTTTCTGTGAATTTTAATTTTAGCAAAACTATGATAGGAATAGCCACGTTTTCGTAATTAATTGTCTATCACTCGTTTGACTTTAATACGGTGGTAAGAGGTTAATAGAAAGACTTGGAATAAAAAATGAGAGAGTCGACATTTACGGTCTTTTCCGTATCCGCCTTTAACGAATTCTTTCAGCATTAGGCCGCACTTATCTTAATGCTACGCTTTATATATATATATAAGTCCAGAAGTTCCATTAGATATTCCACTTTATATATTACAAGCTCCTTTTCTCCGTATACTAACAATGTTTTCCTCGAGTGTATAGCTTAGTTCAGAGCTTAGTTAACGAACCACAATCGGTTTGCGTTCCCAACCCTATTCTTTCTTACCAGTCTATTGTTGTTAGAGTTTCTTGAAAACCAAAGATGCACTTATTTTAATTATTCTTTGGTCGTTTCAAGCGGAGAATGCAATGATAACGAATGCTTTATAAATTAATGTAACTCGCTATTGGCGCAAAAATCGACCCCGATGCTAAGGAAATATTTATCACATCCGTGGAATAAGTACTTAGTTTAAATTATAGCTGCTACTTTTCGTCAGGGACATTCGGTTCTTGATCTTCGATGTTTAATTTCCATATGAAAGTTGATAGAATTGTTTATCTCGTGACCTGGTCTTAAAAAACTTTTGTCAAAGACCAAACAAGTCTTAGCAGAAGTGAGATGAGACCAGAAGTACTGAGCTAACCAAATTCTTCACTCGGCGAAAGTGAATATTCTTGATAACACAAGAACGGTTGGCCCTCTAGTAGCGGTTTCTGAATTTTCCCTCCAAAACGTGAGACGCTCGCGGTGGTAGACGGCCGAACTAGATTCAAGCACAGGCGTCCGTGTTTCGCGGCTTTAGGTTGAGGGGAAGGGGTTTAGGAAATGTTTTTGGAACTCGACCAATTTTTTTCTCAGTAGTGTAGGCGCGATGGAAGCGGCATAAAATCCTCAAATTTGTTCACTAGTGCCAGGATCTACTATCAATGCTAGAGCCCTTCACTTCTAGTCTCATCTCACTTCTGGTCTTAGCCAATATATGGGGAGCCAATTTTAGGGATGTCTCTTTCGGTATATACTTCCTTATTTTTGTTTTTGTTTCGTTCAGACGTTTTTATAACTCTATTAACTGTTTATGATATTACTCCAAATATACTTCTATGAAAAAAAGGCTTAAAAACTATAGTGTGTCCCATAGCGTGGAAGACTCATCTGAAGAAATATTTTATATCTGGAACTAGAAAATCGCCAGGTCTAGTCCTGCATGAAGTTCTCTACGGGAAAAAAATGTATAGAGAAATATTAAAGTTAGAAGACGCGCGTGCAGTTCGCGCCAAAAATTCTCGAGTATCGAGGACGTTTTCTTGAAAATGACCCAAGCGAGGATAAACTTTTTTTGCCCTTACTTATGGAGAGATGAGAACGCCGAGAAAGGTTTTTGTATTTTTTTCTTCTCTCTCTAGGTTATACCTCTAACTTCTTTTTCTGAAGCCATTATTATTATTTCTTTTTTGGATAAGGCATGTTCGAAAGGGTGAATCGCTCCCCAGAGTAAGGCACGTGCAACAAGGATTACGCGTTCTAGAAATTCCCCTATCCACCATGCGTCGTCTTCTAGCTCCCAGTTTCGTAACCTTCCGGACCTCTTTTTGTCTTTTTTTTTACTTCCGCCTACCTTTATGCTCCAATAAGCAATGAAGTAATACCTACACCGATCGTAAGGAAATCGCCTTGTTTTAGCCTTAAACCCTATTGGTTCTATGAAATAAATAAATCCTTAAGAGTTCATACCACGTATCGTGTACTCTACTGAAACAAACTTGCAATATTTCGCAACTACATTCCATTTATTTGGACTGGAATTGCCGCCAATTATTTCATTTCAGATTCTCACGGGTTCACTTATTCTTTGTAGGATTAAGAAATGTTACCTGATTCTGTGTTATAAACAACGTAATTCTAACAGAAAGCAAAGTCCCTTTTCAGTCTGGGTATGACACAAAGTCCTTGTTATATAACTTTCTCCCTCCGATTCGTTGCATTCTCCGCGTGGATTTCTCGCGCGAACTCCCCAATCCCAAGCTTCAAATGCAGTTCATATAAAGCTATAATCCCATTGAAATACTGGAATCATTGCTTAAATGGGAATGCCTCGTTTTATCTCGGTTGTACCTTGTACGTATATACCGAATGCACTCCCGAGATGAGATAACGTTTCTCATCCTCTTCACAGTAGTAGCTAAGAGCTAGTCGCCTACGTATACCTAGCTAGCTAGCTATCTCTCCGATTATTCTTTTTCCGGGCTCGCCTCTAACCGACAAATTTGTGGCTGTTTGGAAAGAGTAGACCATTACATCACTTTGGCGCTATGTTCTCCGAAGATGGAGGGATACCTACTCCATGCCTATTCTCTTTCCAACGCTTTTTGGGGATGGGGGAAGAGAGGAAACGTTTTTATATCTAACCTAGATGGCGTGAACGAATAAGAGGCAGCCTTTTTTTTGTACTCTCTCCCAGAATCGTCTGCTGTACTCCAGGGAACGGGCTAGCTCCTAACGACCCCCGGGTTGCGCAAAATGGTTTTCCGAATGGACAAGGAAAAGAGAACTACCGACGCTGTCGAAATATTTTGGACGAAACAAAAGCGAAATGTTAGAAAGGGAGTTTTATTATTCCGATGCTTTGGCCGCCTCCGTCACTCTAGGAAAAAAACAACCCCTGGCCCCTTAACTTACTAGTTTCCATTGGGATGGAGGGGTGGAGAACAATTCTACAAATGTTCACCGTTTCAAAAGAAAATTATCTCGAAGTTTCTCCAAGTATTTCCGATCTTTGTAACTCCACTAGAAGGTAGAGGCAATTAAGTATAGATGACTGAAACTAACCCATTCATAGGATGTAGATAATTTTCACACATGGAGGATTCATACCATTTTTACCAGAAGGCCAGGCTACCTGGATTTCAAAAGCAGACGGGTTTTTGTCCTCAAGGTTGCCCGGCCTCCTGGTGTAAAAGGTATGAATCCTCCATGTGTGAAAACTGTATATTGAAAATTGAATAAGATTTTTTTAATATTTTGGATTAATTTACTTCTGATGTCCTGTATACCTTCAAATAATGGATTAGACTTTTGAATCCCAACCAGTATTCCCCCCCTTATACGTCAACTGATATAAAATTTTTGGTGGTTACCGCGCATTGGAAATTCGGCTATAGTAATGACGGCATAGAGAAACGGCCATCGTCTGCATGCCTTAAAACTACAATCCCAATTTTCCGATAAAAGAAGAATTGTTTCGCAATCTTCTCTGGCGCTCAAAGTGGTGTAGATTTTTCTTTTAAACTACTTTTTGTTTTTTTCTTCCCCTTCAAATATTGGCCCTAAATTGTGGTATAGTTTAGGCTTGCTTATGTTGAAAATTGGGCCTTTCTTTACACCTTTGGGAATCGCAAATAGGATTGAAAATTCGCTCTCAAGTTTTCTCAAGTTTGATCGTGAAGAAACTACGTTTTCTTATAAGTCTAAACTTTGAACCAAACCTGTGTACGAAGTACAATCTACGAATTGATTTCTTACGATTACGATTACGAAACTTTCAAATGTTGAGCATTCCATGCATCCAAATTTTCCATACAAGTAAATTTAGCCCCCCCTCCACCTTTATATAATTCTTTAATATATTTAAAAATAATTTAATTGAAACCTGCTACGAACTAATACTTAACTGATAAATGTTTAAAAAACATCACTGTATATCGATAAATCGAAACAAAATTTCATTAGTCTGATGGATTTTTCAAGCGTATACGATTTCGCTTTTAGATTTCACCGCAACGGTAGTACCCGTTTAATAACCTGGAAGCTTTTGAAACGAAACAAATCTACACTAATAATCTCTATTTCCCCTCTTTAATCATCATTAACTCTTTCTACGCAAATGGAATTTGGACTCGTGTTCGAAACCGGGGGGGGGGGGGTTGATTTCTAAGCTGAGTTGGAAAGAACTAGTAAGGGGAAAAGGGGGGTAGGAAAAAAGCTAATTAACCAAAGTGACCCGTAAATTTTTACGGCTCAGATTTTTAGACGTCTGGGCGGTTTTTAGCGTAACGTCACGAAAGCTACATAAAGAAAATAACCCCCACAAGAAAAAGGTACTTAAAGGTTTTCTTGAGAACCTTTTTCCCACCCATCCTCTTTTATTCGGATCGATTGATAACTTATTAAAGTTACCGCTTTTGAATAAATTATGAAGGGAACCTAAAACGAGGTGGGGGGTTGGTAGTGGCAATATATAAGATTTCTTCCTCCCCCCTGCCCAACCTCTTGTCCCTTTTCCCGCCATTTTCGTTTCGGGAAATGGGAAGAGAACGAGAGAGAGAGAGAGAGAGAGAGAGAGAGAGAGAGAGAGAGAGAGAGAGAGAGAGAGAGAGAGAGAGAGAAAGAGGGGTTGCGATGAAGTCAACTCCCTCTTTGTCTATTCAATCAAATATTTAAAACATCTTTATATATGCCTCGAAGCCGGAAAGGCATTATCTAGTACGTGTTTGCAATTACCTTCAGGGGCCTCCCTTGCTTTAGTCTTAGCCTGAATTTTCGTCTCTGCTTTGAATATAGAAAGGATGGAATTAATTTAAAATTATAGCCCAAATGTATCAAAATTACGAGGATATAGGTGTCGTAGCTATTGCCAAATAATTTTGTCAACTTGGGAAATTAGTTTACATAGTCTTTGAGCGCCTTGGTTTGAGAGAAAAACATGACTCGAAGAGTATCATCCCTAATTTCAATTTTTCCAGCCAAATTTTCCTAAGATTCTAGCCAATTTGGCTATAATTTATCTAAAACTGACAACACATTCGCTCCGTGTTATTATATAAAATCTTTTTTAAAGGAGTTTCAAAGTGAGGCTCTTGTAAGCCTCGCACCACCACATATGGCACAGCACGGTGTCGATCCATGGGAAAGAAGTCTTAAAGATACGGAGCTAGGGCTCAGAAATCGCCCCACCCTAGACTTAATTACTCGAACTTTGAAGGAGAAACGAGGGTCTAAACGAGAAGGATAAAAATGGTTACACGCGTTCATAGTATTTTTGGGGGATCGAAATACGAGGAGTTTGAAAGTGGAAGGTTTTGATGCCAGCGAAATTGGGGGAGATGACGGGATTATATTACTCGGGCAAAAATCATTTATCATGTTTGTAAATTTAACCGTTCCGAAATTTGCTGGCCTCTGAGCGGACCAGGCCTTTGGTAGGTCCTACGGCTATTAAGAGCCATTAATTTAACACAATAATTGCGGAGCCCCCCTATTCTCCATCTACCCCTCTCCCTAAATATGATCTTAACGTGGAAAGGGTGCTGCGATTCAACCCGGATTTTCACCCGTTTTCTCATTTTTGATTTTTAATACTCCCTCGTGCCTTTCCATGGATCTCTTTTACTACACTTTTGCAATTTTAAAATCAGAATCACGAGAAGTTGTAGCCTGTAGTTGACGTTGTCCGGGGAACTGAAATTTAGGGGGAAAATGTAAGCCATTATATTAAAGCCCTAGTTCGATCGAAATTTAACCGATTAACTGTGTATAGATTTATACACATATATATATATATTCTCACCCCTGCTTTGCCCCCCCCCCCTCTTTACGATTTTAACCCTCTAAATAGCTTACGCCTCTCTTGGACTCCTGATTATACGGAATTCAGAGTTATATATCTAGAGAGAATTAGTAAAATTTGAGTTTAGATCATGCAAATTCGGGATGCTAGATCTAATTTTTGGTGGGGAATTTTATTAAATATTAAAAGTTCAATATAGTCAAGTATATATAATATTACTTTGTTATTAAGAAATATATCTAAAAATTGGTCTAAACCGTTTTATCGTAGATAAACTGTACTTTTGAGAGGCCAAATTTTGAAAGTTTTAATGGCTTAAAAGTTCTTGTAAAAAGTGTACTTAAGAAAAACAGTAAAACTTGGGTATACTTTCTCTAATTAAAGTGTAGGCCTTACCCTATTTATTTCCAAAGAAAACGTATAGTTTCTGTAATACATTATATGCATTATAAATTTGTTTAGCTATATCCAGGAAAATACCTAATTATTTTAGGTGTATTTATTTTAATTGTTATGCCTTTTATAGCAAACATTACGTAAAGCAACGGTCAATAAAATTAAGAAATGGGCGGAGTTAGGTAATTAAAACTTTCAAGAATTCTACGGTTTTATTCATTCTAGAGCGGTGCGTACTTGGATAATTTTACTTTTACTTATAGTACTAATTAAAATTCTAGTTAGCCATTTTAAGTAGAGATAGGAACGTCACGAAGTTGTATTGCAACATGCTTAATAATATTCAAACATAAGCCCCGAAATTATCAGATGTCGCCACAAACTCTGACAAAAATTGATGTTCCAAGCGTAATTTAGGTTAAACGCGGCTCTCATAATAACGACGAACCATGGGTCGCCTTGCAGCTATCACTCTTTTTTATCGCCCCGTGTTCAAGCACCGCGAGTTAATGAGACGAAAACTATAAGGGGTGCGTCTTTAAATCCTCATCTTGGGTACTTTACTCATTAACTGTAATATTACGAACATCTACCGAGTTTTTTTTCGTGTCTTTGACCCTTTCTGAAGATAAGGTTGCCAAACCATGGTCTCCATTATTAACAAGTAGAACCTTATTAGCAAAATTGAATGGGTGTACTTTGTAGTAACCAAAACCAAGGAAATGATAAAAAAAAGTCTCAGGCCTCTCTACTCCTGAAAACCGCGTCTCTCTCTGTACGACCACGAAGTCGGTAGGGCGTATCGGCCATAGATTCAAAAAAAAAAAAAAAAAAAACTTATTTTTAACATGATATCCAAAATCAGATATACAATGTTTCCAGCTTATATAGCTTGTTAAGTTCGTTAGATAGTTCCCCTGAGTAAACTTTTTTCTTATCATCAGGAGTAGTGTTAAGAATTTTAATGAATTTTTCAAGGAGTATTTAAGAGTTAAATTATAAATGGATATGGTTGTATATCTCCTTATGAGCAATATTCATGGATAAATTTATTAAATTCCGTGCCATCATAGTTGCTTTCATACTTATTGGATGTCTGGAGATTTAAAAAGAAAAAGAAATGTATAGATTCGATCGTGGGAGACTTCGTTACGCATCGTCTACTTTCGCTTATAGTATGTGTGTGTGTGGGAAATGGAGAAAAAATAATTGAAGAATGATAATAAATTTTTGTCTTTATTCTAAATGCTTTGACATCGGATGGTACCGCATTTAAATATAAAAATTATATATATTATATTTAGAAATTTTGAAAGAAACACAAGCAGAAATATACGCTAAGTATCAACTTATCTTAATTAAGTTCGATCTAAGATACAATTCCGTGTGAATCAATTTATATTTCGAGTCCATTAACCAGCTGATGTGACAAGAAAGTTAATTATACAGTAACTCGTTTCAATATTATTAAATTAAACTCAATCCGAAGATTCGTTGCCTTTTTAACATTCTATAAAACCAAATGAAACGTCATGGATCAGCCTGATCTGAAACTCCACAAAGAAAATTATTTAAATTTCCCCGTCATTTCTACGGCAACCTTTACCAATTATTTTTCTCTTCAAAGTAAAAGGGATAAAGAGAATGAGAGAGAATTGAAATAGAAATCCAATCACCGGACCTATACCATTCTTCCAAAAGATTTTCTATTCACAATAAACATCTTATTACTTCGTCGTCGGAGAAATGGAGAATCCGACGTCGATCCCAAATTTTCTCCGCTTTTTCTTCCACCATAAGTTTAAAAGATATGTGACATAAGTTTGTCACTGGTTACAAACTGGAGCTTGTCATAGATTCTCGTAAAGCGACGCCTGGTGAGGCGCTGTCAAAGGCTTAGTACGGACTATAGGAAGATGGACTGTAAAATTAACCACCGAGTGTAGTCAATTCTCCCTTGTCGTCCTCGAACCAGCTCGAGCTGTAAGTCTCTGGCATTACGAAGTATAGGAAGTGTCATGCTTATGGAAGGAGCATATCTAATAAACTTATGCTTCCACGTACTGTCTTTGGACTCCATCCTCGGAGAAGTTCCGCGACTCATCCCAAACCTAAACGAAGTCTTTCCGCTATTCTTTGCCGTCTTCTTCTTGTCCTAGAGAACTATATCGAACAGTAAATGTTCACCTCTTTTCTCTTTCTCCTCCTCCTTCTCTCTCTTTTCCTTCCAAGAGGAAATGAAAATTCCTCTTCCGGTTGCAAATCGGGTATAGGTAGGTATGAGGAAGAGGGTATATCCACCTTGTGTGTGTAGAAAGAAATGGCATAGTGACGACGAAAGCCTAGTTGGACGCAGAAGGAAGAAATGGGGGATGCGGAGTAATGTTGCCTACATTGCTAAAGCAAGCTCGACGTACGCGACCCGACCCCGAGAAGCTCTAGAGATCCGCCGGGAATTCTTTCCACCGTTTCGTTTCTTCGACCTCTTTCTTTCTCTCTTTCTCTCTCATCCTTTCCTCCACACTTATTTTACCTTTTCCTAGATCTTATATAAGGAAGACTCTTCCGTAATAGATGAGATGACATTCTCTCTGTCGTCCCTCGCTTGGTCTATAGTTCTTCTATATGACTAGGCTGTTTTTCCCGTCAGTTACTTTTGAAGTCTGTTAAACTGCAACATGTACCCCTTCATCTGTTCCTTATATTCGTCTGAGGTTTAGAATAGTTTATCTTTGTTTTCATTCTGAATCAATTAAGTTGGATCTTACGGCCAATGAAAGGTTTTAGAGATATGAAGGGATTTATACCTCAGCATTGCATGCTGGCTGTGATGCAAATGACGATGACGAACTTTTCAATTTGCTCATTAACAAATACTGGTCCTTGTTATAATTCATGGCGTTGTTTGTGTCAAGCAATTCTGAAACCTAATTCCCTATAGAATAAGGGAGATTAAGTTTGTATTACAATCAGCAAAAGTTACGAAGCGAAACGTGTCTTTGTCTATTCCATTCGCCTACATATATTTTGCATTCTAAACTACCTCTCTTTCGTTTTCCAAAAGTTTTAAAAGTTCTTCCTAGCGGATTTTCTTCGATTTTGATTCTTTTGAAAAGAAAAGCGTCACAACAACTGGGACCAATCGTCCCTTTCTTTCTTTCTTTCCTCGGCGAGTTTTCTCTCTGATCTTTCTGGGAAAAGGATTCGGGGATCCGAGCAAACACCTTAGTTTCTCCTCTCTCTCTCCTCTCCTCTCCTCTGCTATTCTGGTCGCTCGTTTAAAAGCTAAGCCTAACCGTATATGCGATGAATCATAGGAGAGGATAGGGTTAGTGGAACCGAACATTAGTAAGACAAATAGACGAGGAGCAAACGGGAAAACTTTTGGAGAAAAGCGCGAGCCGGTGCGGGACTCTGAGATCAACACTTTTGTTCTATTCTTTTTCAGCTCGATTTTCCATCAAAGATATTATAGCGCGTGAAATCCCGTCGCATCTTTTGAGAAAGTCAATACCCCCAAAAATGAGGTTATCATAAATTTTCTCTAAATGGAAATATATATTTTTTGGTTTTATTTTCGATATTTCCGGTGCATCGTCTCTTCTCTTGTAGATCCTCAAACTGTAGTCAGAAAAATATACGTTAATAACTTTTATACCAGTTTTTATGCCTTATAGTAACACATTTTATTGACACTAGCGGAGAGATGCACTTTGTCAAGGCTCATAATATTAATTAAACCAGGGATAGATTTAATTTTAGAAGTAGGAATGGAGAACAGAGTAATCCGGGCGCGCGTCAAAGTCCCGGACCCCCTTCCATGGGACGGAAGGGAATGAAAGAAGAGGCGGGTCATAGCGACAGAGGGAAAAAAGAATTGCGTATTTTTCGCCGTCCCTGTCAGCAACGTCATCAAAACGTAGTTTAAGTGAGCCAATAAGATAATTTAAACTTAACGTTGCGTGTTGGAGGGAGGGGCTCTATACTGGGCTATCAGTCGGACTGAAGTAAAACTAACCGTTCTCCATTCCTACTTCTAAAATTAAATCTATCCCTGATTAAACTAAGGGAGTTTTGTGGGGGGCATTATTTCCAGCTCGGTTTATTGGAAACTCTATCGGGGTATAACTTTAGTGAATTAAATCCATCTATACCAATTTCTCACAATCGATAAATTGCCTGAATGATGTTAAAATTTTATATCCTCCACACGAGAATGGAAGGGTTTTAAATTAATGTGGACACGTGGAAGACTATACGTACGTTATACCGTCTTCTAGCTCTAGGTGGTTGACGTCTTATTAACTGGTATTTAGTGTCAGTTGTCTTGTCCTTAATTGAAAAGCTAATTAGGAGGGTATAGTTTCTTAATGTCATTTCGGTAGCCCGCCCCAATACAATGGCTTCCAAAACTAAGGCCCGCACCGTAAAGGTGTCAATTCAAATTAAGGTTTAGTTTAATTTGTTTGTAACCTGCCTTTTATCATTTTAGATAGGGATAATATTAAATTTAAGCTAAATTTAACGCGAACTCGGCAATTTTATTATTTATTTAACGGGAAATTGCCTACGTAGAATGTTCCCTCCCTCCCTCCCGTATACAATTTTGAAAATGCTATAAAGTCACAAAGATTCCATTACTTGATTGGTATCTTCACCAGCTGTTTAGGAAATTAGAATTTACTTCAAGTTATTAACCTCTGATTGAACTTGGAAAATTTTGTACGTCTTTTTTTACTGACGATTTTTCAATTTGCAAAAATTTGCTTGACAGCAATATATTTTGGTTTGGGTAAATTAAAAAAAACCTAGTAACCCTAAACGTTTAGAGATTCTAAGGACTTTAAACCTTCCTCATCTTCCACCCGACTTTGATTTAAATAGAAGTTGCCTTCGTTTGGAAAAAAAAGCTTTTTTTTTCTTCAATTTCGTTTTCCAATCCTCGGGTCTGACTTCAATTTCCAAATTCCTATTAGGTGCATTCAAAATGTAGTGAAAAAAAATATTACGAAGAAGAGCGGGAGAGAGAGAGAGTAGGGGAAAAATATTTCCAATTTCAGTAGGAGTTCAGATTAAAAAATATTGGCCAATACCGGTTTTCCGTTGGTTATACTAGCAATCTTCTACCATGGAGCAATATTTAAGGAGACCTAGCTGCAATTTAAGGCACTTTTAAGCGACCCTTAATTTTCACTCCGATAAAATAATTCCATGGAAAATTGCATAAAAAAATAAAGTGAAAAGCCGAATTTTAGGAATCTTTCTCCGCATTGCCCGCGGTATTTAAATTTCGCGGATTTTTTTTCCCTTTCACATTTTTGCCCCTTGATCTGTTCGTTGAAATTAGCTTCCACGAAAATTGTGCTGAGATTTTAGTTTTTCATAATTTTTTTTTTGTTTGAAAGAAAGACACAAAATCGAATCCCGTTACCGTGTGCCCCTAGGGTGTCACACTCAAGAGTCACCCACCGTAATGAGCATTTTAAGAAATTCCAAATAGAGAATAAGGAATCTAAATTCTTACTTATTTAAAATTAATTTTAATTTGATTATAAAATGTATATGGCCCTGGGTCGTTGAGAATATAGAAGAATATTATCATAATCATATTGTTTACATAATTATCCTGTTTTTACGGCTTTGAAAAATGGAGGTATTTTTATTCGAAGTTATCGGGTCACTCGCTAGGAGGCCAATTTTCTGTTCCCTTCTCCGAATCCGAATCTCGCTCGCTTCCGGCTTGGAAGCAGTCAGCCAGTCACGCTCTAGGAGCGGTCTTTTACGGACGTAGCTCGTATTCTCTATACGCAATCTCTCTCTCTCTTTTCCCTGTTTCAAATCGTGGTGTAGCCCGCGAATTTTGTGGATTCTTTCCAACGGGTCCGTCTGACACGACTTGGGTGTAGTTTGAACGCAATTCTATCTGGATTTTAATAAATATTGTGGTTAAAACTGCAAAAAAAAGTGCGCGACGCAGTTCGCATAGTTTCGATTTTAACCGTTTATCAACTAACATTCTATGGTACATCAGACATAGGCTTATTGGACTACCTGTGGTGGTTCCGAAACACCGTTCTCTCTTTCCAAAAAAAAGGTAGGGCCATTATGTTATATCCCTCACCTGGGCTATTTTTTTTGGGGCAATGAATAAGCGCGTCCTGGGTTGGCTTCTCTTTTGTATCGTCGTAGGTCTATGGCATTGGCATGGCTTTGTAAGACCCAACCTTGAAGCCATTTATAAAGCCAGGTAAAAAACCGGTTTTCTAACAAGAAAATAAGGTCGTTTCAAGCTTGCGAATTTGAGTATATAGGTGACTAGTCGTAATCATTCGACGGAAACTAGTTTTTATCCAAAATTTAATTTTTTAACAACTTTATTGGCGTACTCTGAATAATTTAAAAGGTGGTTTTTAAAACCGGTTTTTTTAAATAATTTTTACGTAGAAGTTATGAAAACGTTTAATAGTATGGTATCGGATTAACTTTGTGAACAATCGGAAACTATATTCTGTGAACATATCTTATTTTTTCCCTTATCGTTCACTATCGTGTGGTTAATGGTAATACATTTTAGGCTCAATTTGAACCGAGAGTGATCGTGCCACGTTTTTTATTCGCCTCTTATCGAACTATTCTGATCTTTAAACTGTTCATGCCATGGCGAGTCGTGTGTCTTTATAAAAACAAGCTTCGCGCCACGACCAGTTTTACTTCGAGCTTCAAAAAAAAAAAAAATCTCCATGAATATTGAACTGAGCTAAACGTAGAGGCAAACGTGACGTACTGGGGTGTTGCGATTACCCGTTCAAAATTAATTTCCACGTGTGGTTGACACCAATGCGTAGTTTCTGCCTTTCTCCCAGTGTTGCCAGGCCCATGGTGACTCGAGATATTCTAGAAAAAAAAGCTAAACAGTTCAGTTTCAGTCTTTACTCACAGAGGGCTTGACAACACTGCACTGAAGTTTATAAAAGGCGTGGAAGAACTTTCCGTAGCCATTTTTCTGAAAACTATCTAATCACTTTCACATTTATGACATGGTGGAGTTCAATCAATATTCACGGGGGAATTGATAAATTCATTTTAAAAGAATTTTCTAAAAGAATCCGATTGTAAAAATCTAGACATTAGATCTAAAACGTTCTCCATTTTGAATGTAGGCGGTACGTGGCAAGTCCGTTATTTTATAGTCGGAATTTCCGAATTTTCCAGTTCAAGCAATCTGTACTACTACTACTACTATCCGAACGAAATATCTTCGGATAATATCAAATATACTAGAACCTTTTCGCCTCACAAATTTACTTTTATACGCCTTAGTATATTAAAGTCGTGACTTTTTGAGTTGAGCTTTTTGGTTTTTGGGAAGGTATAAAATAGTCCATAATGATGATATAAAAAAACCTTAGGCCTCGTTTGCCCTTTCTGCATTCGTCCTATGAGATAGCGGAGAAAAGCAATTCCACTATCGGTGGGCACACTCTTTCGCCAAGGCATTTCTTTTCCATACGCCCGGGTTCACCATTTCTTTTTTTCTTATTCAAAAGTATTTCAATAAAAATCCCTTTTCCTCGAAATTAAATTTTTTTGGAAGCCAGTCGAATACCTTTCATGCTATGGTACAACGTATTCTGTCCAAAATTTTTTTTTATCATGACGTACTCGGGGGGTAGGAATTGCCGGCGAGACTCGTATCGCATCGCGTCTTATGTCATATCGACTTTCATTTGTCGCCGGAAACGGGTGATCCTTTTTCTCCGTTCAGATAAAATGATATTGTACTTCCTAAACTTACTTATGAGAAAGATAGTAAAGTTAGATGATACCCATACCCGCATCCAAAGCAAAGTTCAGGAACCTATTCAACGACGAGAACCTAAAACGTATAGGCAACTTATACCGCAGCGTACAATAACAATATAAGTGTTTTGGGTGTTTTCTATGCTGAGCTGTACATCGAAAAGTAGACTATAATTGACCACACGCGGTTTTGCAGTTCTAGTTTCCTATTTAGTCATTACTGACTTTTGCCTTACTTAAACAGGCGTCGCTTTACTAGAATCTATGACGCGCTGAATGTTGTAGCTTGACGTTTTGCGCAAGTTATCGAACCGAATGTTAATCGTCATAGTTAATAGTCTACTATATTTAAACAGACTATCGCTGAAAGTATATAGCTATAAAGCCATTACATGTTGCTATTTTTTAACCGTCAAATGACTTAGTTTGAGATTATTGTGTAATGGTACGTAGAAATAAACAATGTAGTCAAAATATTTACATTGTACCTTCGGAAAGTAATTGTAACTTATCATCTGACAGTGTATTTTAAAAAACTTTCATAATGAGCATGTAGTAGAAGTTCAGCATTAAGGGGATTTATGTATGGATACAGTGGGTCAGTGAGTGCATTACGCAAATAGATATTGATGTAGAAACGCTGAAATGTTGTCTTAATTACAACCATTGTTTGATACGTGTAAGCCAAAGTCATGCGGGCGAGGAATCACGCTTTTAATCCGTTGTCAAGTTTGTCCCTTTCGTAATCAATTTTGAAGCGACAGGACGTGAAAACAGGAAAGCTCCGATGTGATTTGCACCTTCCGTATATAATTATAATACCAAAATTATACGCATTTACGTCATTTTCGAACCTAAAATTGCTAGTTTTGAACAATAATTTGTGTTTAAACACAAATCTCTCGATGCGCTTCAATGTTTCGTTAAAGAATTTCATTCTTGTCTTAAACTTCATTATAGTTATAGGTTAGTGTGTTGTGTTATACTTCTTCTTTTTAGTGACACAATAATTCACCCAATTTTATTTGTTCGTCAGTTATTTTTAGGAAGCCGTTATTATTAATAAAAAATCCGTAAATATCGGCAACGGAAGTTGATGTTGATTTATTTTAAATAATCCTTAAAACTCCTCAATGGCTTATCCCTGTTATAAACTCGTTTATGGTGGAACTTTTATATATATATATATATTTCTTGTTACGGCAGGGTGGGTGTGTTCTTATTCAAGCGTGACGTCGTCAGAAAAAGATTTTTTTCTGTGGCCAATTTCCTTGTTCAATTAATAATGTTGAATATATTTAAAGGCAGTCAGTAGGCAAGTATTATCCCTAGTTTCAACGCGATATTTCTACTCATTCATAAAGGTAGTGTGAACGAACGTTCTATATAGCGTTGAGTCAAGAAACCCTTGGTTGGTCTCCATGCACCATCACGCATTCAAACATTCTCCCCCTATGAGCCAGCCAGCCAGCCAGCCAGCTAGTGGTTCCAAGTGCACGCCGTCACCGTCCGTGTAGGTGTTCCCGTCTTACAGTCAAACTTTTCCCAGAATACAATAGTTTTCCCTTCTCCTTGCTTGGTTGATTTCTATACCTTCCGCCACCCCTCATCTCCCTTCACTCTATCTACCTTGAAAAATAAATACACCGGCGTCATGTTCTTTCCTAAAGTCGACAGTTGAGAAAAATCTGCCCCCCAAAAATTCGTTTTAAATTTTTTTGGCATTTCCTTCCGACTTCCTTCCTACGAAGTGTTACCTTTTCCAGCTGACATTTGTGTGTGTGGATCGGCTCTATCTCGATCGCTTTCAAACGTATAAACACGTGCGATAGTGTCACCGTGTCTTACTGGGAAAAGGCGGGAACCGACAGGTTCGACGTCAAATTTTCTTCGCGGTAAAATCAGATTTTAACCCTTAATAAATTGGGACGAAGGCCTCGGTTTAAACTTTAAAGGAATAGTTGAATTTTAACCCAGTTAGAAAAATTTGCATCTCCGTCTTTAAGTTAAAATGTTCATAGAGCAGGGTTGGTGCACGTAACTGATCTCAGAATTTAATTATTTCACTCTGTAACGTTGCCGTTTATTGTTCTCAAAAAATTCAGTTTACTATTTGAGATATTGTGTTGGTGTACCTTTACCTTTAAATGATAGTTTTAAACTAGTATTTCACCACCTTTTGTACAAGTTTCCATCTTAAAAAAATTCTTAAGAAAATGTGTTTTACTTGGAAATAGGCGCGTACGATTATTATTCGTAAATTGCGAATTACGAAAGGAATGTCGACTGAGAAACTGGTATATCCGAGTTGGATCCCGTTCGCACTTGCCGTCTTGCCCTCCTTGATTTGTTTTGGGTAGCTGGCTTTTATCCAAACCATTTTTTAATGATTGTAGACAATTATGGGTCGGTTATGGATCAGGGATGCCTTTAGATAAGAGGTATTATTTGGTTTTGAAGGGGGAAGAGGTTGTTGGTACATTGGCTTTCCGAGTAATCCATAAATGTTAAGCTTCTCTTGACCGCTTGGATAGATAAGCCTTATTGATCGCGAACTTTGATCCCGGCCGTCGGAAACTATTGACCATTGCCCACCATCCCTATCTCCTTCGCCCCAAGGCTAGCTTTTTTTATTCCAATGCCTCGATCGCCGCGTCTCGTCTAGCATCCCGCCTCCCCTTTTGGCATCATCTTCTTCTTTACTGGCAATTTTTTTTCTTCTTCTGCTTCTCCAAGAAAATGGTCAATGAACGCCAATCCAAGCTCCGTTTATCCGAAATGAATCCCCGTCTGATTATACAGAGTGCCAGTCAGTCTTTTCTCTTTTTTTTTATCTTCTAAGCAAAGGCCAGCTTTCCCTCTTTATTTTCTCTGGACCTTAAAGATGGCAAACGCTGCCGGACATTGGTCTCATATTTCTTGATTGATTATGACCGACCTATATTACCCTCTGGCTCGTAATATCAAAAGAATTCTACCATCCAAGTGTCGACCGCGGCTTTATCTTATGGTAGGCATATACGCGTTTACACATCTGTTATAGGGATTCATAATTAATTTATTGGCAATTTTTTTTAATATGTCAATTTTTTTCCCCCAAAGAATATGATAATTAAAAATTGGGATGTGTAAAAGTTGGGCACAGCTTTTGTCTTACTATTCCCCCCCCCCCAATAATTGGGCTAATTTTACTCAGAGTTAAAATGGAAATGGAACAAAATGGAATTTCATTTCAAATTTCGTATAAATTGACCAATTTAAATAAGTTTTCGCTTTCAAAAGTATATTTGTCCGCAGTCATCACTTCTTTCGGGGTTATAATTTCGCGTAACACATTGACCTTTAAGGAAATCGCCAGGAAAATTCGGGGGTAAATTCAATTTTATAAATTTGGACAGCTAGCTCTATTTAAAATTCAAAATCTTCTCTTTTTCTGAAGGCAAAATTACATTTTATTTCTTTCTTTTTCGTTAGCTTTTCTTTTTCTTCGGGTAAAATTTTGTCGATATCTCTTTGGTAGACTTGGTTTTAATAAAGCTTTTCAAAGAATAAACCCTCCGAGGTTAAGGCTCTGCTGGTAAGGCGAAAGCAAAGCGCTAGTGATAGGCGCCTACGCGTTGTTGGTCAGGCTTTAAACCGGGCTTTGTTAAGATATTCAAGCTAAAGTTCCGCGCCAAAACTTTTCTCGGCCTCATTTTCAAACTTCATCCCTTCACCCCTTCTCTCCTCCTCTCTCCATGCAGCATCCCTTTTCCATCTCTTTCTGACGGTGCTATCTGAATATTAGCATATTTTCCCCGTTTTCGATTCGAATTCAAATATCTGTCCCTGAGGCTTTATTTAGTCAATAAATAATGTATTCCTATAGAAATAATAATAATAATACTAAATCTCTTTCAAAAATTTTCACCAAATGGATTCTAGCCTGTTCAACACCCTCGATACCTTCGGTGTATGTGTGCATTTACATTGACGAAAACCGACCATACTTTTTCAAAAGTTCCCTGCAGCTCTCGGTGGCTTATTAATTAAAATATCACGTTTCGAATATAGCTTTAAAAATCGAGATTAAATTTAAATATTAAGGACATGTTCCTAGGATCGAAGTTTGGAACTATTGTAATTTATTCTACGTTCCTGGGGAATTAATATATTTTAGCAGAAGTGAGATGAGTCATCTCACTTCTGATTTTAGTTAAATGACGTTAAATATCAGTATTTCATTGCATATTTCTTTTCTTCAATGCCTCAGGTATCAGGTAGATATATTTAAACTAGGTCATGCACTCGGAGTTTCGAGTTGGTCTATCGCTACTTAGGAGGTATAATTCACAATGGTAAAGGTTCACTGCCTATTTTTGAACATCCCTAACGAATCGAATCGAATAAATTTTGGATCGTCGAAATATGGGGGAGAATATGTGATTATCGAACCAAAGAGGATTCGGTTTAATTCCATAAATTGGAAATAAAGACCATGCAGGACCATAAGCTCCGATCTAACGTTTTAGAGGAAGGTAAGGAGCGTGGTAAAAAGCAATTTAGTATCTGCCCAAGATATCGGTGTATATCATCGCCTCACTCGTTTAGCTCTCTCTCGCTGGCTCGCTTCAGAAGCTGGCACTTTGACTTAATTAATTCCTTAAAATCGAGATTCAGGGCCTCAAGTTTCATCTAAGCCTATTTTTTCCTTAAAGTTTCTTTTCTTCCCCATTTAGCTTATTAAAGGAAAAAGTCAGGTGACATAATATTGTACCTTTTAGAGAACGGACTTTTTCTAAATAAAAAAGAAATTAAATATTTAAAAAGAAATAAATGATCTCTTATTAAAAAATAATTAGCATTTAATTAGTCTTATAAACTATCAAGGACCCTTACCTCCTCTCTCAGCCTGTGAGAATTCGACCAATCCCGTAGGGATAAGAGGTTCGGGCTAGCAGACGACACTAAAGCAATGGCGGATGGCGCAGTGGTCTTCGTTTCTAAGGTTAATTAAATGCTAATAATTTTGTTTAAGAGATCATTTATTCTATTTTTTCTTTTATATTTAGAAAAAGGCCGTTCTTTCAAGGTATGTTACGTTACCTGAGCTTTTCCTTTTAAGTTCTTCGAGTATACCGAAACTCTTATTAAATATGGGAGCCATAACTAACCAATTAAGGATCAAAGACTTTGAAAACGGTTAAGTACAAAAGACCGTGAAAGTTTCTAGCTAGTTTTAAAAGCATGATTGCGTGTCTGGAAAACCAGTTGGAAAAACGAGTTTATCAACTTTAGAAGTGGAAGTTATTTAAATTTAATTACCGCCCAGTAAATCTATAACGTTAAGGGCCTGGTGTTTATAAAATTAGGAAAAGAGAAAGGGGTTAACGCCTTCTCCTTATCTTTTGGAAAAATCTAATCTATCAAATGGAAATTTTAATAAACGTCGAATTAGAAATTATAGTGGTCGTGAAAAATAATTATAGCTATCAACGTGATTAAAGATTTTACGCTATAGTTAATTCTCTCTCATAATATTCAATAAACTTTAAGATTATAGTAGAAGTATAGTTATCAACCGACTTTGAAGTATTTACTGTAATGTTATTAGGTGAAATGAATTCTAAGGACCCCCAGCATTTTGCATAGGTTTTTTGCAATACGCAATGATTAAATCCCATTAGAAATTTAATATTAAGTAATCAAAATCATTAAGTTTTAAAGTATTTTCTTTTCTTTTCGAGATTTGCGTAATGAAACAACAGTAATTTATTTAAACACGTCTGCTCCTTACGTATTCGCAGCAAAAGTGAATATAACTTCACATTAAAACGTGTTCATCGAAGCAAAGGTTGAGAAATCGAATAAAATTATCTCAATTTGCAATTAGTATTAGATTGATTACAACACATTGTATGGGCCCTTTAATTCTATCCCGCCAATTAAATGACCAAACGGGGTCAAAAGATTATATACGTATTTATAATTTTAAATATACTTATATATATATATACGATGTAATTAGCGAACTAGGTATATACGTACCTATATACATACACTTAAGCGAGGGGGAAACCACTTGTGAAATCAGGTGTACAAAATTTTTGAAATCACAATTGAAGTCCATAAATTGTTTTTGAAGTCTCTATAAATCGCAAAGTTTAGTTGAAATCTCGGAAATCTTAGGAAGTCCCTAGAGAATCCCTTGAAGTCATGCGAAGTCCTTGGAAATCGCTTGAAGTCAGTCGAAGTCTCTCGGAAGTCTCTTGAAGTCATACGAAATCCCTTTGAAATCTCTTGAAGTCTCTCTGAAGTCAAGAGAAGTCATACGAAGTCCCTTTGAAATCTCTTGAAGTCTCTTGGAAATCTCTTGAAGTCTCTCGGAAATCTCTTGAAGTCTCTCGGAAATCTCTTGAAGTCTCTCGGAAATCTCTTGAAGTCTCTCGGAAATCTCTTGAAGTCTCTCGGAAATCTCTTGAAGTCTCTCGGAAATCTCTTGAAGTCTCTCGGAAATCTCTTGAAGTCTCTCGGAAATCTCTTGAAGTCTCTCGGAAATCTCTTGAAGTCTCTCGGAAATCTCTTGAAGTCTCTCGGAAATCTCTTGAAGTCTCTCGGAAATCTCTTGAAGTCTCTCGGAAATCTCTTGAAGTCTCTCGGAAATCTCTTGAAGTCTCTCAGAAGTCATACGAAGTCCGTTGGAAATCTCTTGAAGTCAAATGAAGTGGTAGAAAAATCCCTTGAAGTCTATTGAAATTCCGTCTTTCATAAGTGGAAATTTCCTTTTCTTCAAATTTTATCTTCAATAGTCTTGATCAGGGCCGGAAATAAGCACAGGACACTGGAATTTTAAAATGTGCCATAGTTTTGTTAAAAACTAAGGGGGTCACTGGACAGTTTGACCAATAAAATTTTGGAAGTTTTGATAGCTTGACTATGGAGATGTGATACTATTTCTGCACACTACAGTGGACAATGTCCTATAAATTTTCCAGTCAATTTTCGGCCGTTTTCGGAGGTGCAATGCTACCAGACTCTTGTGCCAGACACTCTTCCCCAGAAATTTTTCGTTTTTGGACTTATTGTCGGCTGCTAATCATTCCGTTTTCAAGGAATATTCGTAAAAACGATATATTTTTGTTTGTGGCGAAGTTTAATTGGCTTAATTTAAACTACTATTTAACTAAATTGGGAACCTTCTAAATACAGCATACAAGCAGCCAATTTAAAAATTGTGTCTTCTAGTTCTCTGAACTATGAATTCGAGTATGAATCAGACGATAATCAGTTTCAAAAACCTGAGGGGTCGGACGTTTTGGAAAAAGTGTACGGGATTTCGAAATCCAATTTGATTTCTTCGGATTTCGTATGATTTCGTCGGATTTTGTTTGATTTCAAAATTCGATAAAATCCAACGGATTTTGCAATTTTTCCCGTGATTTCCTCGGATTTTTTCCATGATTTCGGCAGATTTTGGGATATTTCAATTGATTTCGTTGGATTTTGTGATTTCTTTTGAGTTTGGATTTCGTGAATTTTGTAATGGATTTCGCGATTTCGTTACTGATTTTGTGATTTCTTTGTTGATTTTGTGGTATCTTTACTGATTTTGTAATTTCTCTACTGATTTTGTGATTTCTCTACTGATTTTGTGATTTCTTTACTGTTTTGTTATTTCTTTATTGATTTCGGATTTTTTATGAGATTTTTTAAGTTGGATTTCGCGGGTAGCGTACGGGATTTCATGAATGACCGACCCCTTGCAAAAACTACTGCCCAAGCGCTCACTGGCGTGATTGAGTTAGCTATGCCACGACAAAAACTTCTTTCCGTAAATAGCGGCCGATCACGTGATCATATTTTCCCGCGTGAAACGTCGCAGAATTCTTGAGACATAAGCGACGATCAAATGGATCAGTATACTATCCGGGCTTGTATCTACGCCATATAATCAAGAAGGAATTTACTATAAGAAGGCCTAAAAAGGCGTCCGGTGCGCGCGTGATAGTCGACAATCCCCCCTCATGGGTGGGGGGAGGCTGGAAAAGAAGGCGGGACTTAATATTTTATCTTACTCTATGTTTCCACCATCTATCTCTTTTACCTTCTCGTTAAGCCTTGGTTTGGTTTTTGGAACTCACGAAATCATAAGTATAGTACACTTGATTCGATTTAGAAACAATTATAGAACGAACGATTTTCACGTAGAGACAAGTATTCAAAATCCATTAAGTTAGGTTCAAAACCTTTAACTAACTTGTTAATGGCAATTAAAAACCATTCCCTAACCGTTTCAGCACCGCTGGCAGCCTCCATTTTCTGCTTACTTTGCTAGACGTTTTCTTTCTCTATTCGGAATACGTCAATCGCGTCTGTATGACCTATTCCCGCGGGATCCAATAGGAAAGCGCAGAGCAATGAGGGACATGAAAGGGGTGGGGCTTACTTGTCCACTAACACTGGCGTAAGAGTAGAAGCGTAAAATCTAGTGACTTAGGCATTCTTATAGTAAATTAATTCTTGATATAATTCTGCATAGATAATTGCTTTCGGTTGCTCTGCACCTTAGTACTTAATAGCGAAGTACATAGATATTTTTTAATTATTACAATTTAATGAAGTCTTGAGAAAAAAATAGAAATCGGCTTTAGTCTATAAATTCTATTGAAGTCACTTGAAGTCTTTAAATTATGTTGAAGTCACTAGAAGTCTTTAAATTATGTTGAAGTCACTAGAAGTCTTTACAAATTCTATTGAAGTCACTTGAAGTCTATAAAATGTAATGAAGTCACTTGAAGTCTCTAAATTATATTGAAGTCACTTGAAGTCTTCATAAATTGTATTGAAGTCACTTGAAGTCTTTATAAATTATATTGAAGTCCCTTGAAGTCTTTATAAATTTTATTGAAGTCATCTGAAATCAAATACAGTTAGTGAAGTCTTTGAAGTCGAATGAAGTCTTTGATAGTTCAATTGAAGTCATTTGAAATCTGAAATCAGGTGTACAAAATTTTCTTAGTGGTTTCCCCCTCGCACTTAAGGTTTCAAAGACTGGTTGGTGAATCAACCATCAATTTGGAGATTCCAACTTCTAACGTTAAAGGACTTTTAGATGTTTGGCCAAGGCTTATTATGGTTTGAAGGTAATTGCGGGCTCTATGATAGAGAAAGGAAAGGTTTTCGCTTGATTACTTTTGTATTTAATCGACACAGTTTCTACTCTTTTCTAAATTAAATTTTAGAACTTGTGACTTGAATACCTTTACCCCTCCCCTTTCCCACCTCCCTTACTTTCTTTGAACAGGTTTTAATTGAGTTTATTTTTGGAAAAGAAAGACGAGAGAAGAGTAACACATAGGGGACTATTTTTTTTTATTTTTATTTGATAAGCTGTTGCTAGAGAAAAAAAAGGCGTACCATTTTTAATTCTCTTTTTCATAATATACCCAAACTTCTTTTGTTTATGTGACTGTGGATGATTTTTTCTACCATTTTCTTTGCAATAACTAAAAGGTTAATTACATAATTAATCTTTCAGTTTTAATTTCCCCCGAGAAGGTAAAAAAAGGGGGCGGTGGGAACCTAGAGTTCTGTTTTTAAAGTCAGGAACGATTTAAAAGAAAGATACTAAATTACGTTTCAGTTTAACTTGTTTTAAAAAAAAAATTAAAATAATAAAATAACAGAAATGGTAAATTTCCTTCGTCGAATTGTGACAGAATCGGAATTAAAAGCGTTAAAGCGTGATAAATGTTTTTTTTTTTTTTGACTTGGCTACGCTACAAAATGAAACAAAAACAAGATTGAAAAGACCAAAGTTAATGTTTCACCCACTGGAATTTTAAATTATAAACGAAGTACTAAGCCTTGGCGTTCAATAAAGGTTAATTAACGACAATTTTAATCACCATAAATATTTAAATAATTATAGGTTAAACACGCTAAAATGTTTGCCAGACATCATTTGGGGCTTTATAATAGGATTATTAGTATATATATATATACCTTTTTTATGGCCAATTTTCTCCATAGCTTTCGTAAATCTATTTAACTATACCTTTATTTTACGGTGTCTCTCTAGCCCCTCTCCCCCCCCCCCTTTCTTCCTATGATTCCGCTTGGCGTCTCTTGTCCAAAGTTAATCGTTAGTTTGTAAACAAACGGGACGAGTTTATCATTTTGGATAATGGTTAAACCATGGGGGCTGTAAAGTACAAGGTAATATTACTGCATGTCCTTTCAGAGGTTGCGAAATTTAGGTCTCCTACTCCCCTGTTCGGTCGGCTTGCTTGTCATGTTGTGACTTTGCTAGTCTCGCGTTTTGAGTTTTGACTCGTGCTATAAACGGAATAAAGACTTAATGTTCTTAACTGAAGCCTAGAAGTTATACCAGAAGTCTGGAAATTATGGATGCTACTAGGCCTTGGCTTCTCTTATTGCGTGAAAGTTTAAATAATCGTCTTATAATATAACTAATTTACAAGGAGACTGGCCGGTAATTTAAAGCCGGGAGATTACGTTAAGCCTTTTACGCCTCCTTACTCCTACCGTCAGGCTAATTCAATTAGAAAATCCACCTAGATTCAACTTACACTTTACTTCCATCCGCGCATCAAAAATTGGAGATTTACGTTAGCCCGTTAGGCTTACGTTCGTTGTAATCTTCACTTGGGACGGTATACGCGTTAGTTTTAAAGTGGAGTTTGTTCGAGAAAGGCGAAATGAGGCTGAGAGAATGGAGAAAATGGAATTATAGCTTCATCCGAGGCTTAACTTTGTTTCGAAGGAAAGAGCCGGGGTGTCAGTTTTATACTCAAAATTGTATTATACCGAAACAGTTTCCATTTCGACTTTGCAAACGCAAAATTTTCCGGGCAAGCTTTAAACAACGGTAATTAATTTTCATCGTGTTTGATTAGCGGAGGGGTTTAATAGTTTTATAAGTTTGGGGTAAAACGTTTCCTTCTGTAGTATAAGGCTCCTATAGCTCGCTTCTCTCCCGTTGTCGGGTTTCCATTTTCAGGATTATTAGACATTAAGGATATTATTATATTGACTGTTTTCCAAAACAAGGGGAGAAGTAAAATGGATAAAAGATTCCTTCCGAGTCTTGTATGTCATTATAATTTCAATGATTAATTAATAACCGGGGATAATTTAATCGTATATAGGCGCTCGAAACTGTTGCTAACTCCAAAGTAACTATTTGATAGTTTAAATTCCGTATGATTTAAATTGTGATTTAAGGCGGTAAATATACATTGTTTACATTAAATTAAATTGGATTAAATGATAGTTTAATGGTAAATATTCTCGACTGATTTTCGAATATTTGATTACCGTCTTGCATTCTGAAACTTGAGCCTTTGTCAATGGATCATGGAAGCTTAATTCATAGACGTATCAACGCTGCCCAAAACGAATAAAGACGCAACAAGGAGTAAACAAACAGGGGAAATATTTGTCCGAAAACTTTTTTATGTGACAAAACCGTGATATTCGTAACAAACCGAGAGTATATTTGAAAAAGACCATTCTTTTCTCTATTGTACGTCGATATATCATTTATTTTCCGACTGTATAGCTAACGTGTCGTACACGACTGTTAAACTGAGAAGCGAACCGCGAGGGGTTAGACTTTTAACGATTGACTGAGGAAAAAGAGAGAGAACAAAAATCGCATGTTCTTGTTAATTTAATCCATTTAGTTTGGTTCAGAGCTTGACTACCTTTATTTTTTTCCTGTATTTTTTTATTATTTCTTAGAACGCGACACGCACGTGTCTTTCAACAATCCTTTTTGATTCTATTTCCATTTGACCATAATGTTTTTAAATCTTTGTAAAGTGGTATGCTTTATTTCTCTAAGGAAGCTAGGTTTTTAATCTTTTTAAGTATACATACAGTCAACAAGTGCTCGAAACGAAAGGATAAAAATATATCATGTTGGAGTTTCTTATATTTGCAAGGTTCTATCTCATATATTGTATACCGTTTTTTTAAATTTTCGTTTTAAATAGTTTTGCAATTTTAATGGGGGTCATTTAAACGTAGATTTTACTGGGAAATTTGGGAGATTGGCATTGAACTATCCGATTTAGGTAGGTATATCTGTTAAGTTAGTCTAGCGTATCAATCTCATAAAAGAAATGATCGGTTTTTATTTTATTTCTTTATTTTTTTTATTTTAATTCCTGGTTTTTGTGGTCTAGCATCTCAATTTCTGCTAGATTGATCTTAGCTCCGTTAGAAATATGTTAAACTGAAGTTTTAAATTATTAAGGAATGTAATTCATTCCTCAACAGTTGTTCGTCTTCAGGATCGATTTAATATCGAAAGATCTCGCGAGGTATTAGTAAAAATTTGAAATAGGAATGTGAAACAATTTTTATTTCGTAGCCAAAATATTTTTGAGTTGGATAAAAATTGTTTTAT
The DNA here is from genome assembly GCF_054372755.1 of Phalangium opilio. Classification (NCBI taxonomy): domain Eukaryota; kingdom Metazoa; phylum Arthropoda; class Arachnida; order Opiliones; family Phalangiidae; genus Phalangium; species Phalangium opilio. The sequence goes on from NW_028324182.1 coordinate 11,607,285, forward strand.
GATAACTTCTCTGGCAAATTTATACTCTAGATTTTAAGAAAGAAAGAAGAAAAGGGGCTGAAGCGAACACAGTGATTAATTCCATCGCGTTTGTTCGTCCACGTTCGCGTTGTTAATCGAAAGAAGAACGAATATCGATCAAATTAATCGCCCTTCCCCCTCTTTTCTCCTTATTTTTTTAGTATTTTTCTTAAAACCACTCACTCTCTCTCTCTCCCTTTAGAAAATCTTACCAGGACCGTCTGTCTTTTATGCGCCCGTATAATTAATTACTCGATTGAGCATTTTGTTGTTTTCTCTTTTGGTATGGAAGAGGATTACATTTTTTATGCCCCTCGTTTCGTATAGATGATTTCTTTTCAAAAGAAGAGATCTTGTTTTTATTCGGCTTTTGTTATCAGAAGTGTACATTGCGTTGTCTAATAACAATTGATATAATAGCTCTTCAGTCATCTATACCTTTGATAGAACAAGAAGTTTTTTTTCATCGGTATTTAAGGTAGTATGACGGAGAGGAAATCGGAGAGAGTTGCTATATACTTAACCCTTTTCTGAGAAACAAGTTACGACAACAACAAGTATCCCTTAAGCCCTTACGAACAAAGTAACGAAACAATTTAGCTAATTCGTTGTTTGAATTCCACGTAAACTAATCAAGGTGAAACGCGCACCCGTATCCCTTATTCCCGTATGTTATACTCTGTTTCATCGACCGTAAACTTTTCTCAGCAGTTTTTATCGACCACCAAAGGTTTCTACAAAACCTCCTTCCTCTCCTTCGGCTTTGGCAACACCTCAATGTCTAATTACCTAGAATATCGATTAGGTGCTGGTCCTCCATTTCCCCCATGAAAATTTAAAACTTTTCTCTCTCTTTTAGTTTTCATTTTCAGGGAAAACGGGCCCTGTTTTCTCCTTCCCCGCCCCTTTTATTTTAACCCAAAAATTTTGAGGGAAGAGTTTTGGTTAGGCTTAGCTATTGACAAAGCAATAATGTCCCTCGATAAATCTGTCACCGACATCGGGTGTGCTCTGTATGTGTTAAAGAGTTTACGCGAGCACCCCTTTTCTAGTGACGAGAAATTCTCCCATTTTCAAGTAATATTAAAATTCTAGCAGCCTCTCAGTTTTGTTTCTAAAAGTAGCCCCCCCCCCCCGCCTTCAGGGTGACGCGAGCTATACAAGAGTTATTAGTCTGTTAGAATATATTTTGTGAATACATACTACCTACTAAATACAGAAAAAGAATATATTTTGTAACAAGCAAAATTATCAAATTTTAATTTCAAGGATGCATACAGCTATACTTGGAATCATTTCGACCCCCCCCCTATATCCTATGTTAATTTCTACTTTGAATTTTATGTGTACTTTCCGTCACTCGTCATTATTCTAACCCCTACTTATTCATTATTAGTTTTCATTTGGATGAAAAGTTTTTCGAGGGAGATATCTTTATTTATTAAATACTAACAAAATTCCCCGTACTTCGCTAATGGTTGCCAGTAATAACATACAAAGCTACTCTGTATAAATAATTCTGGTTGACTTTCTAGTGCTAGATATTAAAAGGTATACAGTGTAGTATACTTTAACAGTTAAAATATTTAAGGAGTAAGTCGATGACTAAAAGTAATTTCAAATCTGTTTAATAGTTTAGTTTATTAATAGGTAAGTCGACTTAGTTTATTATGTATCCTGTTTAAACAATGCATAGTTCAAAATATTTATGGCGTCATGCAGAAAGTTTTAGTATCTTTCCCCAAATAGCAATGGGATTAAAAAGAACTTATTTATGGTGACCATCTAGTACTTAAGATATTTAGTAAATAAAAGAAAAAATATATTGATTTGATCACTAATAAAATAAATTAACCCATTAAAATTAAAATTAAACAACGCGACTGACTGACTGACTCAGTCACCTAGAAATCCCCTATAGACTGTCACTTCTAAATACATCTTTATAAATCCAAATTGAAATATCTTTCTTTCTTTATTAATTACCTTTAAATTTTTTCATCAAAGGTTTTTTTTTTATTTAAACTGTTGTTATTAAATTGTAAGACTCAGGTAGTTGGATGGATATAAACTAGTTTTCTCAACGTAATAGCTCTACCCTCATATACATGAACTCGTTCGACCTGAACTTGATTCTTATTTCTCCTCCAAGAAGCATGCAGCATGGCTTCCATCTCGTTCGATGGTGGTTTGCCTCAAGTAAACAACGCCCAAAAAATATTTTTCTCTTATTTCGAGTTAGACTTGACTTTGGCTATACTCAAAAATTCATCCTTGGAAGTAGGAACTTCTTCCATAAAGACACCCTAAGTTTTTAGTATAAAATCTAATGGTTTTAAGAATGGAGTATATGTTATTTTTGTGACGAGTTCAACCTCAATCCATGCAAGTTCCACCAGACACGTGAAAAACCTGTTTTTCATCCCTTAGTGTTTTCTTATTTCTAGCCACCCCAAGTTCTTATTTTTCATCCTCCATGGCTAGGTTACTTACGTAACGACTTCAAGATCGCTAGGAATATTACGTAAAAAGTTTTTTTTATATACCTGTATATATATAGACACTAGACGTTAAAGGGACTGTAAAGAAGGCATCGGCGGGTGGGTAAAAATGATTTGAAATACGTCAGAGGCACGTGACCGAGGAGAGGCGTGGTTCAAAGAAGCTTAGTTCGTTTTGTTTCGAAAACTACCACTTCATGGAATTGGCGCTGCAATCTCGCGAAAAACAAGGACTAGGTGTCCAGTTCCACTTCATGAGGAGCCTTTGTATCTTGGCATCACGTGATGTCTGTGACGTATTTCAAATAATTTTTACCCACTCGCCGATGCCTTCTTTGCAGTCCCTTTAAGCCTTGGCTAGAAGGAAAGGAAGGAATATGGGGTAGCGGTTGAGAAGAAAAACTGGTTTTTCTTTTGCTCCACACATTTTCGGTGCATGGAACGCGCTCTACGCGTGGCTATTTCGTACACTTTTTAAGGGATAGCTATAGAGAAAAAAGAATTTAAGAAACTTTTTTTTCTTCTTCTTTTCGGAGTTCATTTTGGACATTAAGTATCCGTGATGTTATTTTTTTTCTTATACCACGTAAGAAACCTCGGTATACGAAGCCCTTTATAGTTGGGAGTGTGTATTTGATTTATATATATATTTTTTTTCTTTAGAAAAGGATTAGATTTTGTATTTTTCTGGTTTTCTTTTCAAGTGAAAGTGTAGTTGGTTGGTTAAATTTCTCGCTAAGCCTAACTTATCCGTTTCCTATGCTTGTATATAGGCAACTTATTTTGTTCTATCTTAACTTAACACACTCCTTGCCTCAGAATTCAAAATTTCGCCAATAAATATTCATGAATCAGAATGTAAATAAAGTTTTTTTTTATTTTGGTTCCTGTTATTATGCAAATACAGAAATTATATCTGTTTCATTTTGTCTTCTTCGAAACTTTAAAGGAGTTATTTTCATAGAAGAAAATATTCCTAGAACTATTTAAAATTTTAAATCTCTCATAATGTTTTTTTTGTCGTTTCTAAACTAGCTTGAAATCTTTAGAAATGTTCTTTTAATCTCTTTTATATAAATATATATTTTTTAGGTAAATAGTTCCATCCCTCTTCTTGCCTCCATCGCGTCTTTACTCGATTCAAATTTGACGATAAACTTGTTTTATAAAGTTTTGCAATGTTATTTTTGTATTCCTAAAACAAGCTGATTTTTTTTTATTTCTTTATTTAAAATCCGGTTTTCTGATTTTCCCCCTTTTTGATGAAAATAAGAATTTCTCATTTGAAATTTATCGAAGATAGATAAGCGTATTTAAGTTGTATAACTAGATTTATTTTTTAACCCAATTAACTTACGATGTAGTTGTAAACTTAATTACAATTCGTATATTGATTACTTTAAAATGAAAGTTAAATAATAACGCCATTATTATTTTAGTAGCCTCAAGTTTAATTAGTCTGCTCGTATGTAAATAATTTACTTAACTGGTTTAATTACAGGGCAGTTAATTATATTCTTAAAACAACGTGAAAAGCATGCAAGCATAGCGTTCGATTGAAGATTGTTCTAACAGAAGTAATTGAAAAGTAAAACTCTTTTCAATTGTATTTTTCACTATATAGCCTTGTGCAAGGACTAGTTTCTAGCTCTTTATGGCGACGTACTGTTAATTGTTCTGTCTTTCCTTAGTTCTCTAAAAGTTTTCTGTAGTTCAAACCCCCCGTTGCTAAGGTTAGTTAATTTTATTTGTTCTTGACCGCCCGCGGACCAAAGCGGATGGACGGACTTTGGTGGTACAGCTCAGACTTATCGGAGCGGTAGATCGACTGGGCAATTCGATTTTTGCGGGAGAAAGTCTTATTGGTATAGTTTGTTCGTATTTCCTCAGTCTCTGCCTTTTAGAGAGTAGTCCAGTTAGGTCTTTTGTCAACGTGGTTAGGGCTACTGTAGTCTCTCTGGTCCGGTCTTCTTCGTCGCTAATTAAGTCAACAAGGGGGCGGTGTCTCTAGACTTTCGGGGGACATTTTATCTCTCCACCCGTGTCTTGTCTTCCGCGTGAAAACCTTTTTTAAAAACTTTAGTCGGAAAGAAAAACATCTCGGCTTCACCTCTTTTCTCTCCTTTGAACGATTTTCTTCCCAAAGTCGAGATAAACACGCGGACCGGATAAAGGCGGTTTTCTCAAAAATAAAACTCTTGTCTTTCCTCTAACTGACCCCCAACCCACTATTTTTAAACCAGTTCAAGAAAATTCGACGACAAGTGTCGGCTCGGAATATTTAAAATACTAAGATGTCTCTAATCGTCTTTAAATTTAAGAATATTTTATCGTTTAATTTATGTCCTACAACCTCGAAACTTCTACTAATGAGAGTTAATTATTGGATGGTCTGGAGGATCGACTTTTTAACCAATTTATACTCCAGGCGAAAATTTAATGGATAAAACTACTCCGACGTAAAGTTTAAGTATTTAAAAAATATTCTCAACGAAATTCTAAAACTCCCTAAAGGCAATTTTAGTTCAAAGTCTTTGTAGGTAATAAGTCCACCCACTTACAAGCAAAGTTAATTGAACTTAATTGGCCTTTTAGTAGGTTTAAAATACCCATTATAGGTAAAATTTGCATTAAATTTTAATAGGTCTGTCTTTCTGTTAGTAACCTTTGATATCTGCAGAAATCTAACGTAGATGGCGCAAGTTTTTAAAAATATTAAAGTAAGATGTATTGAAATACAGTTTGTATTAGAGAAAGGATGCTTTTTAGCCATATCGTAGTATACGATAGGCTCTTAGTTTGACCCGAGCCGTAGTAACAGTAGTAGTAGTAACAGTAGTGGCCGGAGTTTTCGCTATCGTTATCGTTATATTTTAGCTTAAAAGGAACTCGATAGTACCTAAACCCACCAATAGGGGTAACTGGGCTTGATAAGAGATTTAATTTTAATTAAAAGTTTTTCAGGTCATACCCGGGAATCGAACCCGGGTCGCTGGCGCAGCAGTAAGGCTCGCTACCACTGAACCATAGAGACTTGAGAGAAACCCCGAGTTTTTTATCATTTATTTTTATCTCCAAAATGTCGGGGTGATGTGGGGTGGGGTACCTCTTAATCTGTGGGGTCGGATACTTTTGAATTTTTATCTGTGGGGTCGGATACTTATGAATTTGTATGTTTGGGGTTTTTATATTTATTTTCTTTTTATTTATGTGCTAATTAAATAGATAACGATTTACCCCGTTTCCTACCGCGCTCCTCGTGTGTTTCGTTCTCGTTCGGTAGCTATCGTCATCTATGTTATGTTTGACTGGAACGTTTTGGCGGTGAATTCAAATGCGGGTTTAGATAGTGTTAAATGAGCGTTATGCGTTTGATCATTTTAGCATTGCTAAAGGTAATTCGAGGGGATCATCACTAAAATGCGTAATCACTATAACTAAACTTTCTCTTTCAAAAGTTTCTGGGCATAAGTCCTTGTTAGAAATTTATAAGATGCGATAAGTGTGCATCGGCATAAGTCTATGTTGTAAACTCATCGAGGGGATTATCACTAAAAACTATCTGTTCTTCGATTCGCCGGAATATTAGAATTACAGCATAAGTAAATTTATGCGGTTATAATTTAATCACTGTTTAGAGTAGGGAATCGAGGGGCTATTCACTCTAATTTTATGCACAGTAAATCAATTAAGCAATGAAAAAGATAGCGCTATTCACTCATTAGGGTAAGGTATAGAGGGGTTATCCACTCATTAGGGTAGGGTATAGAGGGGCTATTCACTCGTACGATATGGCTACTATTACGAGCCCTTGGGCCGTCTTGTTTAATTTAGAATAGCGTTAGAGGAAATTCAGATCTATAAAAACAAGATCCGTAATATTCATTATTTATATCATTAAATCATACTAAATATTTATTTAACCTGAAAGAAATCCGTTTCGGTCACATTGTTGTTCCAATCAGATAGATGATCTATTTGTTATAATAATTTTTCAATGTTGTTTTTAAAGGAGAAACAGCTAATATATTAAGTTTATTAGCAGACCGTGGTACGTGCGGTTTTAGTTTATTTTTAGTCCGAGATGTTGTTTCTGTTTTTTTGTTTAAGTTTTTGTAGCAAGAGTCAATCTGATTTGGATGAATCTCGGCGTAACTAACGATATATAAATGCTTCAGAAGCTTTCTGGGGGGACACGTTTATCATATTTGTCAGAGGAAAGCTCGGGATTCCGTAACAAACTATGCATATCTTCGACCAAGCGTGTTGACTATTTTTATTTCTTTCTTTTTGCTTTTAGTGTACGTTCTTTGATTGCAAAAGGGTTTTAAAATAATAGGTTTCAATGTCAAACCTTATTTCCGGCGATAAATTAACTTACGATATTTCTGCAGGGGTTTGAAGGCTTCCATCGTAATAAACTAGGCTACCGGAATTGAATGGAATAAAAAAATAATAATAAAAAAGGGGATAGAAAAATTTGGCAATTAGACACATTTCACACGGGAATCATCCATGCGAGAGAGATACCCGATTCGCGCTCTCTCAACGCTAAAAGAAATAAAAAAACTGGATTAATAAACCTTTCTTTCTAGGCTCGGCGTGGTATCTATTAAGATATATAAAAAAATGCCCTTAGGCCATATTTATTATGTATATACGAATGTCTTATATTATGGTATCCCCTAAGGTTGAATCTCGGAATATATCTTTGTCGGTCTTTGTGTAATTTTCGCTTTAGAACCCGAGTTTTGATACTCCAACGGGAATAATAGAAGATACATACTTTTGAAGTAGCTTTTATCTTTATTTGGTGTATCTTTGTCTCCCAGTAGACTTCTGAAATATTCGGGAAAACTGGGAAATGAAATATATAAGTTTTCATACAAAGGCAGTTGTTTGCGAAAGCAAGTTTGACTTTACTTGCAGGGCGCAGGCTTTAGAATAAGGTGATTAAATAGAACAAACGCGTACTAAATTTGAATGAGTTGTAATTATTAAGTGTAGTTTAATATGTGATAACTTCAGTGTTAATTTATCTAACGTATATGCGCGTGGTGTCGACCGTATAATTTCTGGACTATCTAACGGACGTTAATAAAATTTTAGGAATAACTTGGTGGTATCTTTTGTAGTAATTATTAAGGGGTCGCGGCCTTTTCCTACTAACCTCTTGTCCCGCCAAACATTTGTGCGGTTCTTGGTCACATTTATTATAACTGGAAGCCTTTGTCTCAGCGTCTCGGGTGTTTGCTAGAATATAAACGATACATTTCCTCCCGAGGAGGATGAGGGCGAAGGAGGTTCGCGGAGAAGCCCCTGTTTCTGACCGCAGTTTTAAAACTTAATTGGAAAATGTTTTTCTTCTTTCGTATTTTCCTCGGTAGACCGACACCGCTTTTAGCTAGCGGTTTGTTCTCGGACAAGTTATCGCGACGCGGAAATACTGGTTGGAGGTGATACGAATACTTGTAAGGATTACGCAGTTTTCTCTTCCAAGTAGCTAGCACCCAGCCAGAACCTTGGTAAAGTAATGTTTTATCGTTGTCCCTTTTCTCTGGCGGACCTCGGTTGCTTGCGGTTTTAAAGAGTTTCCCCGTCGTCTCTTCTATCTTAGGGCTTTTGAAAGTTTCTAGGGGATATATTTTAAACTTCACTGAGAAAAATATGTTCAGTGAAAAAAACAGAAAACTTCTGGCAGCACGTGATGCCAGAAAATATCAGTAAAAATAACAGCAACTACGGTTTTCTCGATTTTCAGAACGGTTCTGTAAAAATTATAGGTTATTCGTTTTTCTCCAAAACAGAAGTTTTTATGTCAATTTTACAAGTTAAAACTGTAACCATATTCTGTAGTTTTTACAGAAATAACTATGAATACAACAGTTTTGATCTGTATTGAAAATCTGTAATTCTTACAGAAAAACTGTTTTGATCTGATATAATGGTCTGTGGTTTTTACAGAAATAACTGTGTAAATCGGTTTTGAAAATCTGCATTTTTTACAGATATAACTGTTTTTATGTGGAATTAAGTACTGTGGTTTTTACAGAAATAACTGTATAGATCTGCTTTCAAAATCTGTAAAATTCTCAGAAATAACTGTTCTGATCTAAAACTAATGCCTGTGGTTTTTTCAGAAATAACAGTATATGTCAGCTTTTAAAATGTGTAATAATTACAGAAACCCGTGTAAAGTCCATCGTTTTATTGGTGTTAAAAATCTGATGATTAAACAGAAACATTTGTATATTACTTTTTTGGGGTGCGTTCAATATCAGTACTTTAAACAGATGATATGATATATTTAACAGAATTATTCAGTGTTGAACCTGTAAATTTCACAGAAATGTCAGATCAAAATAACTGTTTTGCACGTTAACTCAATTTGCATCATTCTATGCAAAATTAATGTCTCCAATATTTGCAGAAACATTGTTTTTATTACTTGTAGGGCTATAAAATTCAAAAATTTTATCTAAGAACATTACACCCAAAGAATTAAAGACATACCGATTGTAGCCTGATTATATCCTGTGATGTGGGAACTTATTCATTGATTCCGTGAATTTCGGTAAAAGTCATTTTTGAAAACGAGTTCCCTTTGATAACGATTCATTATTTTAAAAATTAAAAAAAATTTTTTTTTAATATATGCAAAATTTTAATAAAAGTAAAGGCCAAACCTTTAAAAATTACAATGACTTTAAAATCCTTCAAAGCCAGCCAAACTCGAAAATATTTTTTAATCAAAAACATAATTTTTGGACTTACACCCTTTGCGATTTTCTGGGTTAATCTTCGCGGTGCATCTAAAGGAAAAATAATTAAATGATTAATATTAAATTAACAACAGCTTTTAACTACAAACTCTGAGTGCCAAAAAAGAGAAATCTTGCAGAAAAACAGGTTTTCAATGTGAGATTTTTGGTTTTCTACCTTTTTAAAAACTATATTAACATGGATTTCAATACACAATAAGGGGGAAATATGAGAAAGACGATTTTATACCTTTGGATTAATTCCTTATCTGTGCTCGCTTTTTCTGGATACTCGATATTTAAAACGAAATACAATCCAAAGAACGGTAAAATTCTCGTTGTTAGGTGTAATCATTCACGACATTTTGAAGACGGACAAAAAATTTTGGTTTCAGCTTCCTAGACTTTCACTTGACCTGTTCTGACTATTTCATTCTCCCTTTAAGGGCCAATGTAAAGCAATAATGGCTGATATTTTTTAAGCGGCATTTGAATTTCCGTAAAAAGTAAAGAAAAACCTATCTGGCCAAGGGGTTGCAATATTAGGGTCTATTTTAATATAAACAATGCAAATATGTATAACTTACTTGTTTAGTTGGCACTCGTTATGACGCAATAATCAAGGTGGTATTTCTATATTAATTATAGTCTGTAAACAAACATAAACATAAATTTGCGTTTTGGTTCTATAATAAATTCAATATATAAATGATCTAGGCTTTATCTCCTTTTTTTTAAAGAAAAACTGTTTAATTAACTCCAAATATAAGTAACCGATTTATGGATTTTCAATTGTCTTCTATTAAAAATAAACAGCAAAATTCACCTTTTATAACTAGATCATTTATCATACAGAATGCTGAAATGTATTTAACTTACTTGTTCAAATTGTGGAATCTCACTTAATGGGCGCTGGTAAACGAGGTTATATAATACTCAGTAAGTCGCGTTTCATTTCTAGCTCTAAAAACCACACCTGCATTACCCGCGTGGAGACCGTAGATATCGAACCTGTCCAAAAAAACCCGAACTCGACCGCGCACAATGGAAACTTTCTAGCCCAGAGGGAAGTGACAAAAAAGGGTTCAAGTCTCTCTCTTGACCCAGCGGAGCCTCCTAGTTTTTTCCAAAGAATTTCCCCCTCCTGGGGTTGCGGTTATTTTCCATTCTAAAGGTGGGGGCCGGTGAACTCTCTCGAATCCACGTGCACTCGTTTTTTAGCATTATTAAGTTCTTACATTTTATCTCGCGGCACCAAATGGGCTAATATAAATATTAACTAATTTGTAGAATATTTACTAAATCTTATAGAAAATGCACTCTAAATATAAACATCTCATGAACCAAAAATGTATAGTCTAGTCCCCTACACGATGAGTTAAAAAATTAAATTGACTAAAAAATGATGCATTTTTCACCTGTTACTTCAATTATATGCATTGATTTGCATCTCGTCGAAACTTTGGGTTTAGACTATATATTTAAAAGCTATACCCGTTCACAAAGCTATATTTATTACACATAAACCGACAAGGTGGAATTTGAAGATTTGCAACTCGAAAATTATATATTAGTTAAACCATAAATGATAGGAGCTTTTTAAAATTAGGTCTAGTATTTTTACTGTCAAACAGAGGTCGATTATTTTTGAGTTTACCATTGGTTAAAGAAGTGCGAGCAATTAAAAATTACAGAAAATAGTCTGTCAAAATTAATGTAGAAATTATATGGGTTTACCTGTAATTTTCCCAAAATAGGTACCGTAAAAGTTGGGGGAAAAAGTGAATGAAACATTAAAGAATCAAATCTTTTAGTTTTTGCAGTTTTGAAGCATTATTAAAGGTTTCCGGTAACACACGTATCTGAAAATTATACATAGAACATACTTTGCTTGTTTAATCGCCAATAAACTGTAGTTTTCACAGTTTGCTAGTAACGTTAACAAAGTCATGGTAGCACAATATCTGTAAAATTTACAAACGGCATCTGTTTTACCAATCAAATACGCAAATCTGTCATATTCACAATTTCGGACTTAAACTAACAGATAATACCATGAAGGTACAGAAAATATCTGCAATACCTACAAAACAGTCATTCTGTGTAATTTTTTTGCAAAATTTACAGAATGCATCTGTTTTACCCGAGGGGGAAACCACTAAGAAAATTTTGTACACCTGATTTCAGATTTCAAATGACTTCAATTGAACTATCAAAGACTTCATTCGACTTCAAAGACTTCACTAACTGTATTTGATTTCAGATGACTTCAATAAAATTTATAAAGACTTCAAGGGACTTCAATATAATTTATAAAGACTTCAAGTGACTTCAATACAATTTATGAAGACTTCAAGTGACTTCAATATAATTTAGAGACTTCAAGTGACTTCATTACATTTTATAGACTTCAAGTGACTTCAATAGAATTTGTAAAGACTTCTAGTGACTTCAACATAATTTAAAGACTTCTAGTGACTTCAACATAATTTAAAGACTTCAAGTGACTTCAATAGAATTTATAGACTAAAGCCGATTTCTATTTTTTTCTCAAGACTTCATTAAATTGTAATAATTAAAAAATATCTATGTACTTCGCTATTAAGTACTAAGGTGCAGAGCAACCGAAAGCAATTATCTATGCAGAATTATATCAAGAATTAATTTACTATAAGAATGCCTAAGTCACTAGATTTTACGCTTCTACTCTTACGCCAGTGTTAGTGGACAAGTAAGCCCCACCCCTTTCATGTCCCTCATTGCTCTGCGCTTTCCTATTGGATCCCGCGGGAATAGGTCATACAGACGCGATTGACGTATTCCGAATAGAGAAAGAAAACGTCTAGCAAAGTAAGCAGAAAATGGAGGCTGCCAGCGGTGCTGAAACGGTTAGGGAATGGTTTTTAATTGCCATTAACAAGTTAGTTAAAGGTTTTGAACCTAACTTAATGGATTTTGAATACTTGTCTCTACGTGAAAATCGTTCGTTCTATAATTGTTTCTAAATCGAATCAAGTGTACTATACTTATGATTTCGTGAGTTCCAAAAACCAAACCAAGGCTTAACGAGAAGGTAAAAGAGATAGATGGTGGAAACATAGAGTAAGATAAAATATTAAGTCCCGCCTTCTTTTCCAGCCTCCCCCCACCCATGAGGGGGGATTGTCGACTATCACGCGCGCACCGGACGCCTTTTTAGGCCTTCTTATAGTAAATTCCTTCTTGATTATATGGCGTAGATACAAGCCCGGATAGTATACTGATCCATTTGATCGTCGCTTATGTCTCAAGAATTCTGCGACGTTTCACGCGGGAAAATATGATCACGTGATCGGCCGCTATTTACGGAAAGAAGTTTTTGTCGTGGCATAGCTAACTCAATCACGCCAGTGAGCGCTTGGGCAGTAGTTTTTGCAAGGGGTCGGTCATTCATGAAATCCCGTACGCTACCCGCGAAATCCAACTTAAAAAATCTCATAAAAAATCCGAAATCAATAAAGAAATAACAAAACAGTAAAGAAATCACAAAATCAGTAGAGAAATCACAAAATCAGTAGAGAAATTACAAAATCAGTAAAGATACCACAAAATCAACAAAGAAATCACAAAATCAGTAACGAAATCGCGAAATCCATTACAAAATTCACGAAATCCAAACTCAAAAGAAATCACAAAATCCAACGAAATCAATTGAAATATCCCAAAATCTGCCGAAATCATGGAAAAAATCCGAGGAAATCACGGGAAAAATTGCAAAATCCGTTGGATTTTATCGAATTTTGAAATCAAACAAAATCCGACGAAATCATACGAAATCCGAAGAAATCAAATTGGATTTCGAAATCCCGTACACTTTTTCCAAAACGTCCGACCCCTCAGGTTTTTGAAACTGATTATCGTCTGATTCATACTCGAATTCATAGTTCAGAGAACTAGAAGACACAATTTTTAAATTGGCTGCTTGTATGCTGTATTTAGAAGGTTCCCAATTTAGTTAAATAGTAGTTTAAATTAAGCCAATTAAACTTCGCCACAAACAAAAATATATCGTTTTTACGAATATTCCTTGAAAACGGAATGATTAGCAGCCGACAATAAGTCCAAAAACGAAAAATTTCTGGGGAAGAGTGTCTGGCACAAGAGTCTGGTAGCATTGCACCTCCGAAAACGGCCGAAAATTGACTGGAAAATTTATAGGACATTGTCCACTGTAGTGTGCAGAAATAGTATCACATCTCCATAGTCAAGCTATCAAAACTTCCAAAATTTTATTGGTCAAACTGTCCAGTGACCCCCTTAGTTTTTAACAAAACTATGGCACATTTTAAAATTCCAGTGTCCTGTGCTTATTTCCGGCCCTGATCAAGACTATTGAAGATAAAATTTGAAGAAAAGGAAATTTCCACTTATGAAAGACGGAATTTCAATAGACTTCAAGGGATTTTTCTACCACTTCATTTGACTTCAAGAGATTTCCAACGGACTTCGTATGACTTCTGAGAGACTTCAAGAGATTTCCGAGAGACTTCAAGAGATTTCCGAGAGACTTCAAGAGATTTCCGAGAGACTTCAAGAGATTTCCGAGAGACTTCAAGAGATTTCCGAGAGACTTCAAGAGATTTCCGAGAGACTTCAAGAGATTTCCGAGAGACTTCAAGAGATTTCCGAGAGACTTCAAGAGATTTCCGAGAGACTTCAAGAGATTTCCGAGAGACTTCAAGAGATTTCCGAGAGACTTCAAGAGATTTCCGAGAGACTTCAAGAGATTTCCGAGAGACTTCAAGAGATTTCCGAGAGACTTCAAGAGATTTCCAAGAGACTTCAAGAGATTTCAAAGGGACTTCGTATGACTTCTCTTGACTTCAGAGAGACTTCAAGAGATTTCAAAGGGATTTCGTATGACTTCAAGAGACTTCCGAGAGACTTCGACTGACTTCAAGCGATTTCCAAGGACTTCGCATGACTTCAAGGGATTCTCTAGGGACTTCCTAAGATTTCCGAGATTTCAACTAAACTTTGCGATTTATAGAGACTTCAAAAACAATTTATGGACTTCAATTGTGATTTCAAAAATTTTGTACACCTGATTTCACAAGTGGTTTCCCCCTCGGTTTTACCAATCAAATAAGTAAAGCTGTATTTTTCACAGTTTCGTGCTAAAATTAACAGATACTTCTATAAAATATTTTTTGTAAAATATACAGTAAATGCCTGCAATGCCTATCGAGCAGTCACCCTGTAAAACATTTCTGTGGAATTCACCGATCAAAACTGAGGATCCAAAATTACAGAAACGAATGTGTAATTTTTACAGTTAGAATTAGAAATACCAGTTCAATCAGTGAAATATACAGATGTTTTCCGTAAAATAGTAAAAACGATTTTACTGTGTTTCTATTTCTGCAGAAAAACTCCGTTAATATTTTTTACATTTCAATATTGTAAAATACTTCTGTTCAAACTACAGAAATTTCTCTCAGTGTTCCTTTTAAATGTTGGGTAGGCAGAACTGAATTGAATTGAAGTTATCAATAAATTTAATCGATTGGACACAATTGAGGTGGGATTTGTTTTTCAATACAAAGTCAACTGAAGAGCATTTAAATCCATTTCGCAAGAATGTTTTTGTTAGTTTTAGAATTAATATGCTTTTGGTAAAAGGTGTCCGAGATAGGGTGACTCAGCTAACCACATTGGACCCCCCTTCCTTTATTTGACCCTCGTTTAACCCCTTTCACTCTTCCGGACTGTCCAACATTCTTTTTTTACTCTTTCTCCTCGACTTTAATTTAAACGAATAGGAAAAATTAATATCCGTACTTTTGTAGAAGACCGTTCTTGGTTGGGGTTTGTGAAGCCTTGTAAAATTGCGGTTTCGTAATTTCTTCATACCCCTGAAAGGTTTCTTGGCGGTTTCTCTAACTTTACTTCAGTTCATCTGTTTTAATTTATTGGAAACCTCCGCAGTTTCTCTTTCCAAGATAACATTTAAAACGTGATTCGTTTATAAAATATTTCCCAGTTTCAATTTGATTAGGTTGAAAATTTCGGCCCAGGGTCGAAGAAGAAAAAAAAATTGTGAAATAACCTTGGATGGTTGTGCATGGTGTTTTTGTGTATACTGGGAGGACTTCGTCCGTTATTGAACTTGACTCGATTGAGGTCCAACTCGTGATTTAGTCCCGAATCGCATCATCCTCTACAAAATTAGTACTTGGTTACCGTTTTTTTTCAAAAGAGGCTTTAATAAAAATCGTGCAATAGTCTCTGTCTGTTTTGAGTCGCGTCCCCGAATTTTGAATTATTGGTAGTGAAGTTTGATACCTTGTGTTGCAGGTTCTCTATTCATTTTATCGTTGATTATTTCAATTCAAATTTATTTTCACATAATAGTGGAGCAAACCTTTGGTTTTGATCAGACTTGTTATTGGCGCTATCCACGTGTGGTTTTTATACGGTCAATAATTATGTCTTGAGTTGGAAGATGGTAGGTTGGTCTATGGTAGAGAGAACTGTCTTTGGTGTGTGTGGTGGTGTTGTTCTTCTACCATGGAAGTGAAACTCACGATTTATAGCTGGATATAAGTCTAAGAAGCTAGCTATATGGTAGGCCTTGGTCATACACGTTCTTTCCGGTCTTTTATTTACGAGCCCTGATACCCGAACGTGTAATCGACTGTAATTTGTAATTTTCTCTACAGCTTTGATGCGTTTGTTTTAGGACCTCGGTCATGCTCTTTATTTCTTTTTCGTGCTATGCTGAAAGCCACGCCGAGAGAAGAAAACAAAAATTGGATCAATTTCGTTCCTCAAAAAGCCATTAAAGCTTGTCTTCTCGTCTTCTAAACAACGCGACAGAAAAGTGGCGATGTTCCCCGTTCGCACTTAAATCCCTATGAACAATATTATTTAAGTAAAAGAAAAAGAACCTTCCCACGCCTTTCAGTTTCTTCTTCCTCTTAGAGAGAACTCTATAAGCCTTTGAAAGGTCCACTACTCGAAAGGTGATGGAGGTAGAATCCCGGTTATGTAGGGGAAAAAACAACGTATACAGTTTTGCCAACAATAATATCCCGATCCGAAAAAGCTCTTTTACCCCGTTACTTTGGTTATAGCAGGCTTGTTCCGTCACTCCCCCGCGTTCTTTTATATATTTCCGCCCGAGATGTTTGCTCGTTGATTCATGGCCCGATCGCTTCCGCAAGCTGCTTCTAATTTAATCGGAGCTACTCTGTTCCGCGAGACTGTGGGGAATGTTCTGGGCGAGCGAACTCGGCGGTTTGCTTCGGGTCCGCGAGCGCCCGCGTGACTCTATTGTAATCGTTATTCTAGAATGTTTTCTCCCCAGCGGTCGGCTTCTCCGCCTCGTTCATTAGACCTTTCACGGGATCTTTTCCTTCTCTACCGCCTAATTTTCATAGTCGAGAAACGACCGTCAACCAAGCTGGTAGTGTACTAGTTCAGTTACCCAAGCATCCCCTTTAGTTTACGGTACAAATTTGGAGTGAAAACTATAGTCAACTCGGGTATTTGTCTATACCCCGTCTGTCCGTTTTCCTTTCCCTACTCGCGTACGTGCATTGTAACATTTATCCCATCTCTGGACAGCTCGGAGGAGAGGAAAGGGGTTGGGGATGGGTTTCCCAAAAGAGCGAGCAGACCGACCGACGGGCATACATTTTACGTTACGGGGATGTCTTAATTTCGGGGTTGGCTATTTGTTGTTTGAATGTATTCTAGTATACTGTTTGCGAGAGCGTTTTCTCTCATTCTCTCCGGGTCGGTAGCGAGTGCTAATGAAAAGTTTTCACCCTCTTCTCTCTCTCTCTCTCATCTTATCCTTCTTTCGCTCTTGGGCTTCCGTATTCTCCATCCCACCACGTTTCCCTTCCGAATCTCACGGTGTTCTGGATGCACCAAAAACGTTTTATCAGCTCGTCTCTTTCTTCTCCTCCTCCCATGCACTTTCTCCGAGGCTTTTTGAACTGATTCTCCTTTGGGTTTGCTCTTCGGTCCGTATACGTCGGACAATCTTTTCTACCCCCCCCCCCTGGCCCCTCTTTCCGACCACAAGACTATCAACGTTAAACCCGGGATTCCCGCGGTTTAAAAACTTCATTTACCAACAGCTGTTGCTATCCTTTTAAAAATCGTGTTTATTTTTTTTTATTTATTGAAATTTCGATATCAGCCCGTCACTAATACTACAAGTAAATAATAGCCTCGAACAAGTTAAACAAACGCTCCACCAGCTGTTGCTTGGTATGTTTAATCTACAAAAATTGTTTATTTTTTATTTATTGAATTTTCTATCCCAGCTCGTAACTAACTTCGTTTTTTACTCTAAATTCTGATTTATTTTAATTTAAAACAAGTGTGTTTTATTTTGAATTTATTTAAAAACAAGTTGGGAAAACCAAAATATTACCTCTCCGAGTCAAGAGGTCTACTACTACAAACTTATTTACCTAGATATGGAATTATTTCTCTTTTTTGAAGTAAAATTTATGAAATATTGAGGCAGTATTCCAAGCATAGCGAATATACAGCAAAGCAGACGACATTTTACATCCAATAAGAATAAATCTCGGGCACATGGAAATCAGTCAATGGGGAAAAGAACAGGAAATGAAGTCTACGCTTCAGCTGTTTACCGTTTATTCTGATAGCTACATTCACAACCGGTTTGCAGTGTAAACACTATCGTCTCGTCTCACCTCAACAATATTCTTAGTTTGCCAACATGAATGTTAATGTTAAATAACACCAAAGCTAAATTGTAGCTAGACGCACTAATAGTCAATGCGCACCATAAAGAGAATAAAAAGTCTGTAGCTATTACCCGTTTATCATTAGCCCTTTTACTATTCTAATTGCCACCATGATCTTTTCTTCTATTATAAAATCTCAACCTGATTATTTAAGAGTGTATTTAACTTTCGGTTCACTCTGAACCGTTAATGTCTCTCCATTATAGACACGAAAATCAAAGCCCAAAGTTTACTTCACCTCAGGCCTCAATTATTTACTCTTTGTTTCACTAAGCCTATTGCGGACAATACTTGATATACCCGCTGGAGTCTAGGTTTTAGTTTTCTTCATGAAATCACTAAATCAAGGATTATTCTATATACAGATGTAGTAAAGCTTAAGTAATATATAAACAGCCATTTCAAATAACAATATTAAAAAAAATCTTTGGAATATCAAAATGAAACAGAGCTTTAAAGCTACAAAAGTACTAAACGCATCATAATTACGAAAAATACTTCCACATATTCACTTTATATTATGGAAAAAGGGAATATTAAGGTTCTGTATGATTTCTTAACACATCAACACAAGGCTAACTGCTAACGCGACGCACTAGTGTAACAATGGACGGACACACACAGACAAAAACATAAACTTCTACTTTACTCTTTCCGTATTAATTCTGAGTTGAGAAACAGGATTATCTCGAATACTAAGACAAGGAAGGATTATAAAATATGAAACATGGAGTGGAAGCTGTATCCTTATTACTCAGTTTTTTATTAACTAACGTTATCATTACTTGTCCGATATTAGCTTTGCAAAAGAGTTTCCGTGGTTTGTAATACAATGGAGTAACGTCTTTTTTACTCGCTCTATATTGACTATGAAATGTGTATGGTGTTTCGACTTCATACGCAATCTTCATTACTCGTCCTATATAAAATTTGACTAGAAATTTTTGATTGATAGAGGTTTTTCTTAAACAATTTCTTAAATTTATTTGATATTAATTATTATCTTCGTCAGATATTTGCTTTAGTTATACTTACATCGTTTTAAGAAACTTTATTCGTAATATCGTTTGAACTTAAACTATTATTTTGGTTTCCCCGCTAGCGTACTGCCTTTGCCAAAGTTTTGGAAATCTAGGGTATATATAGCAATCGTCTCCCAGTAAATAATAAGAAAGTACGCAATTGCGAAAACCTTCGGTGGTGATCCCACCTTAGGGAGGCTAGACGTTTCTCGTAACCCTAGCTGATAGCCGCGTGTATCTTAACCCCAACGATGATGATGGAGATAAATAATAAGAAATAGCGCATTTGCGAAAACCTTTGGTGGTGATCCCACCTTAGGGAGGCTAGACGTTTCTCGTAACCCTAGCTGATCGCCGCGTAAATCTTAACCATAACAGCGATAATAGAGTAGAAGCTAGTGTTGCAGATTGGTGTCTATGTGGTATTGATGAAAGACCAGTTGATGGTGATGTTAGAAGCCAATGTTGCAGATTGGTGTCTATGTGGTATAGACGGAAGACTAGTGCATGGTGGTGTTAGAGGCCATCAAGTAGGGACAGTTTTCCGAATTTCTGTGAACTGCGAACGCAGTCCGGAAACTAACAATACGTTTGCTCCGATTTCCCAACTGCGAACGCGGTGACAGACACACACACACACCCACACACACACACACACACACACAGACACACACGTTGAGTGTAATACCTCTCCGTGACATACGTCACTCGGAGAGGTAAAAATTGAGACATCGCTTGGATTTTTTTTTTATTATTATTATTTTTTTGTGAGAAAAGGCTTGTTTCTTGGCATTGGTGTTTTCCAATTTCAGACCAAGTTTCACGATAAACACCCTTCAAATAATTAAAATCAAGTTTCGCGTTTCCATAAACAGGATCATTTGGATTATCGGAAATTCGTGTTGGCTATTCTTATTACATTTTAATTAAATTGTAAAGCACTAACGTACTGCACTCAAATAACAGGCAGGATTCTCCCAATTTTAAAATCAGTGAAGTGATATTGGAGACGACAACGTCTTCAACCTCTTGAAATTTGTAAGTTGAACCGTCATTTCTCGATTAAACCAAATATCGGAGCTAGTGAAGTGTAATTAAGAGAAATTCTAATCATGCGCTGTAAAATCTCTGAAACGAAATTAGACCTAAATCCCCCCAATTTCAGCGCGGCCTCCAATTAAGATCGGATATACGAATGTACCTGAATTTATGTGTAAGGGAAAACCAAAAACTTATAACAAGATTTTGGTAGTTTCGTTTCGAAATCTAAAGTTTTTAGAAAATGATTTCCCATAATTATTGTAATAGTCTAAAATATACTAAACGAAATCCCTGTATTTCCCCTAGTCCTCCTTCCCTCACCCCCTACCTGTATTTTGACCGCGGTGTAGCGGCTTAGAAAATTTTATTGCGAAGGAAAACATGTCGGTCTTATTGCCCATATTATAGTTATAGGTATAGTTCTTACTTCTCCTCCGTTTCATTAGTTTTGATGGTATAATCGCGTGCCCACATTTACCGCGCTCGCGCTATCCGGGTTACTACTAGCTCCCGCCAAAATGAAGTACAGAGCCAAAAAATCTTTAATATTTAAATTTCGTCATTAAGCTATTATGTTGCAAGGTTCTCCCCCCTCCCACCCATATATTGCATTGTCATAATTTCTGGCCATAGTCCAGATAATTTTTGTTCCTACGCTTGTGTTGCGTAGCCACTTACTTCCCTCGGGGTTGAACTGCAGAGTTGCGTATTCGCGAACAAAAAATAATGAAAATGAACCGGGAAATGTATGATACGGTTTATGTAGAAATCTATCACACGTGGTTGCAAAAAATCTACGCTCTTAACCGGTAATATTTCGCGGATTGTATTGATAAAGGGTTTGAGAAGGGCCAATAGGGTTAACGGAAGCTCTTAATTAACGTTTGGCTGTGCTTAAAAATAGATCAGACAGGTGTAACGTCTTTTGAAATTACTTGACATGATCAAATTCTTGCTTTACGTAATATCAAGAAGTGATATCTTGTTTATTAGGGAGAAGGTATAAGATGCCTAAGTATTCGCGCGCCATAGTCCCAGTCCCCCTTTTAAAATACAAGGGGGGACGTAAAAGGAGGCCGGGCTATTTCGCCTCTCCTCAGTCGGAAAATACGTAATTTTCGTCATTCCCTTCGCGCTGACTTGAGTTTTTAAGAACCAGTGAGATGCTGGTTGTAATTTAGAGGCGGGGATTAACTCCGGACTAACGTTTGGACTGGAGATAAATCTGGAAATTTGGCGAATTTATACCTTCTCCCTAATAAACTAGATATCACTTCTTGATGATATCTTCTAGTAATAGACTTCTGTTCGACTGAAGTATTAGATTTTTTCGTATTAATTAAGTCGTTGCGGATATCTGAGTTTCCATATGTTATTGTTTAGCGTTGCCATTTTTTTTGTTTGTAATCATAAAGGGGATATTTTTCTCTTGTTGCCGCAGCGTAAGCTCCGAAACACAGATACGCCAGAACTAAATGGCTGTAATTACTACCGCAGATAAGGAAGGGTATGGCGTTTCTTGCGTGAATTATTATTTTTCTTTTCTATCTCTCTGTATGGCTGCTATGTTATGATTATTCGTATAATTGCTGCACCGTTCGCTTGCTTTATACACTTGCGCAACAATCAATTTGGTTGGGAAAACGGAACGGGGTCCTGCTCTGCTATGAGTTTCTGGAAACCTGGTCGGTCCTCTTAGGTTTATATATTGGTAAGGGGGGGGGAGAGTATTCTATATTAAGCCTTGGTCAGAATCGCCCTTACTTCTCTCGGCCTTAATCTGTATGGGGTGTTTGAATGAGGTTGGGTAAAACACTGCAAAACTTAACTTTTAGATTAAAGGGGAAGACTGGGGAGTGGGAAAGGTTCAGGTCCAACATTTCTATTTATTATTCACTGAAATTGCTCTGTTAAATACCAACCCTTCTAGTGTATATTTTATGTATGTATATACAGGGTGTTTGTGAAAAGTCCATCAATAATGAAAGAGCGTATTTATTGGGCCATTTTGAGTCGAAAATGTTCTATGACATTTTGCCGTCCGAGCCACGGTTTTCGAGTTATGATTTGAATATTTTAGGGATGACCCCTTCATTAAATTAGCGCTGTCTTTCAATTTCTTAATTAAATTTAAGGGGTCATCCGTAAATTACTCCAATCATAACTTGAAAACAGTGGCTCGGACGGCAAAATGTCATAGAACATTTTCGACTCAAAATGGCCCAATAAATACGCCCTTTCATTATTGATAGACCTTTCACAAACACCCTGTATATATATATACAAAAGGGGTTAGCATTATAATAGTTACGTTCGTACTCGTGCAAACGATGGAATTTCAAAGACTCGGCCCGTATATTTTAGCGTAATTTTAGTCGCTAATTACCTCTGTTAATCGGTTTTCGCTAATTTCAAGTTTATTTTGGGAAAGTAGTATTAGTAGCATTTTCGAAGCCTGATCGGTAGCTTCTCTCTCGAACAGTAATGCTCGGCGGGTGAAACATTTCTACAGGAGTAAGCGTATGAAGTTGGCTGTTTGCCGAACATCGGTGTACAAAAATCAGCCGACTTCCAGGGGCCATTGAACTACAGAAAAAAAGGAGAGGCCAAATGCAGTTATTTTATTTTTTTTATTTTATGGTTCAATTTATAAGGGAATTAAATTATTATAAATGAAAATTTCAAATGTTCGTTTCAGTGTGAACGAGAATTTTTGAGCGGCGCGGAGAGTTCGTAATAGGGGAGGGCTAAACTATTACTTCCTATATAGGCCTATATTTTTAGTATAAAAAAATTTAGCGGGGTGTATAATAGCGTACCTCCCTTTTTAGTCACGCTTAGACGATGGCTGTCGACTTGGAATATGAGGCGGTATATTTCTAACCCCGTTGGGTGATGTAATCCTAGTTCATTGGCTCATATAGAGCGATTATAAAAGTTTTATAGTTATATATATATTTTCTACCATGGTCCATGGCCTCATTTTATTTTTTCCAAACCGCTAAATCCTAACACAAGCCCCCTGGATTCTAGATCGGGGGACCCTACCCCTAGATGAAGATTGAGTCGACGCTCGCTTCATTGGGAAATATTTTTGTTAGAGAGGGATTAAAAATGTTTTACGCCGGTTTATTCCAAATACGTTTTCTGGTCCATCCTCAGCCTCTTCCGTGGAATAAAGATGAAAGCTAGAGGGATGTATTAACCAACCCTACTATTACTTCAATCTGAAGGGTTTAGGCATCGTTTCATTCCGTTTTGTTTAAAAGTGGGACGCGTTTCAGTTCAGTTTAACACTCGTAATGATGGGGAGGATGAGAATGGAGGATGTAAATTCATCCTTGTTCAGCTTCCCGCGTATTAACAAGGGTGGAAGATGAACGTTTATTTCAGATTTTTATCCAGATCCGCGACTTTGCTGATTAAAAAATGGGTTTTATTCCACCCACAGCATTTTTTTGATGCGATTTTGCTTTCTTTTTTTCTTCTCTACTGAGAATACCATGCTATTGAACCTCACGCTTGTAACTTCTCTCTCTCTCTCTCTCTTTATCTTTATCTTTTTCTGACATGATGGTGGTCTGTTTCTTTGTTAATACTCCCGCACCATCTTTTTTTCGTCTGCTTAGGTAAGCAGGGTGCTCCCTATTGGTCTGTTACATCAGGAAACTACTGTACTACCCACAGTAACACCCACCATAGTTACTGGTGTTTATTAGTGGAAGAAATATAATGGGACGAACTAGGTACATAGCCCACGTCACCGATGAAATTCATTAACAGAACGATCCTCTAAAACCTAGCCAGCTCTTTTCATCCGATTAAGTTTAGTTTTTTTTTTCTTCTTTCGTTGTGGATAGGGGTTTGTACCGACCGTAGAGACAGAGAAAGATATATAGGGGTGTATCTTTTAGTGGAATAGTACCATTTTAAGTGCCGGATTAATACCTCTTTATAGTAGATCCTTTCTCCAGATGAAAAAATTTGTTTTGCTTTCTCTTTCTTCCATCTTCTCGGAAAACCGTGTTTTTATAAGGTCTAAAAAATTAAACTGATCTTTTTCAAAGAAAGTTTTTAGATCCACGTAATTGGTCTATATAATTTTTTCTTAAAATTAAAAGCAAACGGTTTTTAAAAGAAAATTTAACGCTAGACCTATTTTCGCAAATGAGGGTATTACATAAATACGCTGAATTAAATCTTTTAAACTAGTCACGATCTATTTTAGTAAGGAAACTCCTCTACCGAGTTTTCTTCGATTTTTTGGTACCCTTATTTGCATTCAAAATTGAGATTTGTTATAAGGGAAAATCGATTTAAATCAAAAATAACGAAACCAATTGATCTCCTAGAACCATTAATTGTCAATCAGGGTTAAACAAACATACTAAGCCTATAATAATTTCAAACGAAGCTCAAACATTTCCGTAACTATTCCTATAGCTTACTTCATTTTGAAAGTCAATAAATAATTTAGTAAGTCTTATCGCCGAAAATTGTTCTAGAAAATTAGCTGTTTTCATGAATAATAATATTTCAAAAATTAGGGTGATTTTATGAAAAACTAATTTGCCTTCAAAATTAATGGATTGCAAATGAATTATAGAAGCATTTTGAATTAATAATGCATTTATTAGCTTAAAAATTATTTTTATATAAGAAAATCAGCTGAGCTAACTAGAGAGCTATTTCATTGAATAAGTAATTAATTTATCTTTAATTACACTATCGGCGTTAAGGCGACAAAATTCTTATTATAAATACGTAAAAATTAACACTACGTATGACTAATTACTTAAACACTCGCTGTCTCTCCTTTAAAAAAAAATAAATGGAAAGATAAGATAAAATCTTCGCATATTAATATCTCAAAAGCCGGTGGGGGGAAGGTTAGTTTGTAAATTTTTAAAGAAAGAAAGAAAGAATGAAAAAGATCGAAAGAAATAAAAGATGAAGATGATACCCTGAGGACTGCAGATGGCCAAGATGTCTTCTCACTCATTATTATGTGCAATTTTAATGTCATGCCTTAGGGAATACTAAATATATAGATTTTTGTTTTCAAACTCCGCTTACAAAGTCTCGCGATTTGTTTTTCA